>NC_046662.1:43612619-43637655 GCF_010883055.1 Belonocnema kinseyi | reverse complement strand
AATTATTTTCTTTACCAAAAATGATTTTTCATATAAAAAAAATCAATATTAAAAAAATAGAAGTTACATTTTGAGTTCAGAAATTAATCTTAAACCAAAAAAGGCTTCTCCATTAAACAGTTAAATTTTCAACCAGACATAAGCCTTCAAGCAAAAGAATAAAATTTTTTAAATGTAGTTTAACTTTTACCACATAGATGCATTTTTTACTTAAAAAAGATTAATTTTTAACAAAAGAGGTGAATTTCTAACTAAAAATATAAATCTTCAAAAAAAAAAAGATTTATTAATAAAGTAATTCAACCGAATCTTTCAAAGAAAATAGTCAAATAGTCAAGCAAAAAACATAACTTTTAACAAAAACTTGCATTTTCATTTTAAAAAATGAAATTTCTGCTAAAACAGATGAATTTTTAAATCAAACAGATAATTAAAAAAAAATAGTTGAATTTCTGTTAAAAAATTTGTAGTTGACTTTTGAGGATCACAATATCAATTTTTATAGAAAAAATAAGTTTCTAAGAAAAAAAATCAAATTTTCGATCCAAAAAGACGAATTTTTAACCAACAAGAATGGATTTTTAACAAAACTGATGAATTCTCTACCAAACAGTTGCATCTTTATTCAAAAAAGATGAATTTCATTTTTTAAAATTATTTTTTAAATAGTTGCATTTTTATCCGAAAAAGGTTTCAGTTGAATTTTCATGATCAAAATATAAATTTTGTAAACAAGAAATAAGTTTCAACGAAAAAAATTTAATTTTCAATCGAAAGAGACGAATTTTTAACCAAAAGGGATGAAATTTTATCAAAATAGTTGAATTCTCTACGAAATAGTTGCATTTTTATCCAAGAAACATGTAATTCCTCTTAAAATAGATCAATATTTAATTACAAATTTAAAATAATAATAGTTGCATTTCAAGAAAATTTTTCTTTAAAAAACCTTTAAAAAAAAGTTAAATTTTCATCCAAAGAAGACTCCAGTTCATTTTCCAACGCCAAAATAAGAATTGCAAACATTAAGTTAATTTTCAGCTAAGTGTACGAATTTTTTTACCAAAAAAAGAGTGAGAATTTTTAACTAAAAAGGATGAATCTTTGAAAATAGAAAAGTTACATTTTCCATTAGAAAATTATTTTTAACAAAAAAAGGCTTTTTCACTAAGCAGTTACATTTTCAACAAAAGACAAAAAAGTAATTAATAAATAAAAAAAAATTTTCAACAATTTAGTATAACTTTTACCCAAGTAGTTGAATTTTTAATTAAAAAAGATTATTTTTAACAAAATCGTTCAACTTTCAACCAAAAAGATGAATATTGAACTAAAAATATAAATCTTACTAAAAAAAACTATTTATTAACAAAGTGATTTAACCAAATCTCGCAAACAAAATAGTCTAATGCTCAAGCAAAGAAGAATAATTTTTAACCGAAAAGTTAATTTTCATTAAAAAAATGAAGATTTTATTAAATTTGACGAATTTTTAAATTAAAAAGCTATATTGAAAAAATATTTTTTCAAATTTTCTTTTAAAAAAGATTTCAGTTGACCTTTCATGATCAAAATATGAATTTTTAGACAAAACATAAGTTTGTACGAAAAAAATTGAATTTTCAATCTCTACCAATTCTTTACCAAATAGTTGCATTTTTATCCAAAATATCAAATTTCTTTTAAAAAAGATGATTTTTTATTAAAATGTTTTATTTTTTAAATCGTTCCATTTTTATCCAAAAAAATATTCCAGTTGACTTTTCTGGATCAAACTATGATTGAATTATTTTAATGGTTGATTTTTTTTCATCCAGAAAATATTTTAGTTTTCTTTTCAACACCAAAAAAATTTAATTTTGTAAGGAAATAGTTCGATTTTCAACAAAATAGAATTTTCAACCAAAAAGTATGACTTTTCAACAAGATTATTTAATTTTCAATCAAATAGTTAAATTTTCATCCAAAAGAAGAATCAAGTTCACTTTCCAACACCAAAATAAAAATGATGAACAATAAGTTAATTTTTTCTGCTAAATAGTCTAACTTTTAACCAAAAAGTATGAATTTTTAACAAAGCTGTTATTTTTTTAACCAAAACAGTTTCATTTTTGTCCAAGAAAAATGAAAATTGTAATAAACCAGGTGAATTTTTAAATAAAAAAAGACAAATTTTCAAAAAAGAGTTGAATTTTCATCCTAAAAGACTACAATCGAGTTCTCAACCCAAAAATACGAATTTTAAACAAAAAGTAAATTATCTAGGAAATAGTTGAATTTTCAACAAAACAGATGCATTTTGATCCAAGAAAGATGCAATATTTCTACTAAAAAAATGTACTTTTAAACCAACCATCCAAATTTTCAGAAAAAAATAGTTTTCATCCAAAAAATATTTCATTTGACATATCAGCAACAAAATATGAATTTTAAACAAAAGATTAATATTCTACGAAAAGAGTAAAGAATTATTAAACAATTTTTTTTTTCTAACAAAACAGTTGATTTTGCAACCAAAAAGCATGTGTTTTCAAGAAAATTCTTAAATTTTCAAACAAATAGTACAATTTTTAACTAAAAAGATAATCTGCAGGAGAAAGCTTTCGCGAATTTGCAATCAAATTTGTCAATAAAAAAACCCCTCTTACCTGTATCAATCTTATGAGGCTGATTTTCCTCTTGGCTTCAGGATGAAGGTCACTGAGTATCAAACTCAAAGCCGACGCTTCAGGAACAGTTCTGAAAGCCCTGAGAAAGTTCGCAGCTTGACAAGGAACTCCTCGCGAAGTGTCCAGCATGTGAAAAAGAAATCCAAGTTCGCAAGATAGGCAAAATTCTGTCTGACACGAGTGAGAAAGCAAGGCTATCCTCACGGGCTCGCAATAATAAAGGATCTACAAAAAAAATCCAGATTTTCGATTAGTCTCTCGCATTTCCAAAACTTTGAATTAAATAAAAGGGAGCCTGCCTCGAGTGGATAATAGAGCCTACAGTGGATAATGATTGACTAAAAATACTAAAGTAACAAATTAATTTAATTTTATCAATAGTTAATACACGATAAATGTTAATAAATTAAATTAAAAATTATTATAGCTATATCTTTGCTTTGAATTATTGATTATCCACTCTAGGCTGCAGTATCCCCTGTAGGGAGCTTGCCCCTAAAATTAAAAAAAAAATTAAATTCGAACTTTACTCACTTGAAGCATAGAATTGCAATAGCTGTTAGGAAGTGTAGCTTCCAACCCGCAAAAATTGGTGCGATTAAACTGCTCAAAGTCAAATTCATCGTAACCAAGTCGTGAGTATTTCACTTCTGTCTTACGATAGCGTTTAGGTATAGCCACAAAGGTCCCGTCATCAGGTTTAGCTCTCGAATCTCCACCGAAAAGTTTTGTGGCTACACCTCGCCTCTTTTCCAAATGGTATGGAATCTGTAAAAAAGGTATTATTTATTTTTGTCCGACTGATCAAATCCTGAAATTTCGTTGAGATATACGTGAATCAAGGGCGGATCCAGAGAGGGAGGAAATAAAAAGTTCAAGAAAAACGAGCTTTCTACAAAACGGTTGAATTTTTATTCAAATAATTAAATTTTCAACCAAATAGTTGTATTTTCTATCGGAAGAATTAATTTTCTACAAAAAAAAAGACGAATTTTCAACAAATTAGATAAATTTTGAACCAAGTAGCTGGATTTTTAAACTAAAAATATCAGTTTCTAACCACATATGGAATAGTTAAATTTATAATTAAAAAAATTAATTGTTAATAAAAGAGAAATGAATCTTTTACAAAGCAATTGAATTTTTCTAGAATAAATTATTGAATTTTCAAGACAAAAGAACGAATTTTCTATACAAAACTGTTGTAATAAGAGATTTCAACAAAAAAGTTAATTTTCACTCAAATAATTAAATTTTAGATTGAAAAACTTATTTGATGACCCCAACAAATTAATTTTCAACAAAATAACTAAATTTCGAACTAAATAGATGAATTTTCCACGAATTACATACATTTTCAACCAAAACTGGAATAGTTCAATTTTCTATAGAGAACTGTTGAATTTTTAAGCAAAAGTTATAACATTTTAACAAAAAAGTTAATTTTGACTAAAATAATAAGATTTTTCGATGAAAAAATTATTTCATGGCCCAAAAAATAAATTTTTAACCAAATAAATAAATTTGTAGCCAAATAGATGATTTCTATACAAATTATATAAATATTCAAACAAAACTGGAATAGTTAAATGTTCTATATAAAAATGTTAAATTTTCAACAGAAAAATATACAATTTTAACAAAAAAGTTCATTTTAACCAAATAGTTAAATTATTAGTTAAAACATTAATTTTTATCCCAAAAACGGGAATTAATTTTCCACCAAAGCGTAGCATTTTTAACAACAAAAAATGGATTTTCTGATAGAAAAGACAAGTTTTCAAAAATATGCATACACTTTTAACTAAATACTTTTTAAGAAAAACTGAAAATTAAATTTTCATTGAAAAAATGTTCAATTCAAAGAAGTGAATTTTCTACCAAATAATAAACATTTTATATCAACTTATTGAATTTTCAACATGAAAATACGAAATTTTAAGAACAAAAATGAATGATTAATCAAATAGTTGAATCTTCAACCAAAAAATACAAATATCCAACAAAAAATGGAATTTTCTACCAAGTATTTGAATTTTCAATCTGAAAATACGTTTTTTCAACAAAAATTCAATTTTCTAACAAAATGTTGAATTTTAAATCTAATAGTTGTATTTTCTACCTGAAATTACGAATTTTCCCCAAAAAATTGAATTTTCTACCAATGAGTTGAATTTTCAACAAAAAATTGAATTTTTCTCCAAGCAGTTGAATTTTCAGTCAAATAGTTGAGTTTTCAACCTGAAATTACGAATTTTCGACAAAAAATCGAATTTTCTATAATTTAGTTGAATTTTCAACCTGAAAATATGGATTATCCACAAAAAATTGAATTGTCCACCAAATAGTTTGATTGTTAATTTCAAAATACGAATTTTCAACAAAAAATTGAATTGTCTACAAAAAAGTTGAATTTTAAATAAAATAGTTGAATTTTCGACCTGAAAATACAAATTTTCAACAAAAAAGTGAATTTTCTACCAAAAAGATTAATTTTCAGTCAAATAGTTGAGTTTTCAACCTGAAAATACGAATTTTCCACAAAAAATTGAATTTTTTACAAAATAGTTGAATTGCGAACTTAAAAATACGAATTTTTAATTTAAAAAATGGAATTTTCTACCAATTAGTCAAACTCTCAACCTGAAAATACGAATTTTCAATAAAAAATTGAATTTTCTGCCAAGCAGTTGAATTTTCAGTCAAATAGTTGAGTTTTCATCCTGAAATTACGAATTTTCGACAAAAAATTGAATTTTCTACAAATTAGTTGAATTTTCAACTTGAAAATATGGATTATCCACAAAAAATTGAATTGTCCACCAAATAGTTTAATTGTTAATTTAAAAATACGAATTTTCAACAAAAAATTGAATTGTCTACAAAAAAATTGAATTTTCGATCTGAAAATAGAAATTTTCAATAAAAAATTGAGTTTTCTACCAAAAAGATGAATTTTTAGTCAAATAGTTGAGTCTTCAACCTGAAAATACGAATTTTCCATAAAAAATTGAATTTTTTACAAAATAGTTGAATTGCTAACTTAAAAATACGAATTTTCAATAAAAAAATGGAATTTTCTATCAATTAGTCGAAATCTCAACTTGAAAATACGAATTTTCAACAAAAAATTGAATTTTCTATCAAAAAGTTAAATTTTAAATCAAATAGTTGAATTTTCAAACTGAAAATACGGAATTTGCCACAAAAAATCGAATTTTTTTACCAAATAGTTGAATTGTTAACTAAAAATACGAAATTTTAACAAAAAATAGAATTTTCAACCTGAAAATACAAATTTTCAAAAAAAAATTGAATTTTCTACCAAATAGTTGAATAGTTAACTTAAAAATACGAATTTTCAGTCAAAAATAGAATTTTTACCAATTAGTCGAATTTTCAACAAAAAATTGAATTTTCAAACTGAAAATACATAATTTTCCACAAAATACGAATTTTCAACATAAAATTGAATTTTCTACCAAAAAGTTCGATTTTAAATCAAATAATTTAATTTTCAACCTGAAAATACGAATTTTCCACAAAAAATAGAATTTTCTACCAAATAGTTGAATTTTTAACTTAAAATTACAAATTTTCAACGAAAATTCGAATTTTCAATAAAAAATTTAATTTTCTACCAATTAGTCGAATTTTCAACAAAAAAATTAATTTTCTTCCAAGCAGTTGAATTTTCAGTATGAAAAATATGAATTTTCCACTAGAAATTTAATTTTCTACAAAATAGTTGAATTGTGAACTTAGAAATACGAATTTTTGACGAAAAATTGAATTTTCTACCAAATGGGTGTTTTTTCAACTTGAACATATGAATTTTCAATCAAATTGTTGAATTTCCAACCTGAAAATACGAATTTTCAACGAAAAGTTGAATTTTCTATGAAATAGTTCATCTTTCAACCTGAAAGTACGAATTTTCAAAAAAATTAGATTTTCTACTAAATAGTTAAATTTTCATTAAAAAAAAGTTTAATTTAAAAAAGCAAATTTTCTACGAAACAATTGAATTTTCTGCCAAATAGTACAATTTTTTTATAAAATTGTTGAATTTTCAACATAAAAATACTAATTTTCCTTCAATAAATGTAATTTTCTTCGAAATTGTTGAATTTTCAATCAAACTGTTAAATTTTCAACCCAAAAATATGAATTTTCAACCAAAAAAATGACTGATTAATACAGCAGTTTATCCTGAAAAGATGAATTTTTAATCAAAAATGTACCCCGCGTAAGACAGCATAAAAAATCGTTCTCCCCCGACAAACAGACTTTTTTCAAATTATTCGTGAATCCAAATATGCATGTGCTTTCAGGTTTTTTTTTTATAAATATGAACACTATAATTAAAACATAAAATTTTCTGGACCCGCTCTTGACGCAATAAATGATTAATAATTATTTAAATATGTTATTAATCTCGTACTAATGATTAATTGATTAAATTTAAGTTTGGATGATGTATAAAATAAATAATACCTAATCACAGTATTCGGGATTTCACTTTCAGCAACGAGCGCTGAATTAATTGAATTAGGCATATGACGATCTCATACAACCTTTATTTCATCCGTATAGTACACTTTTTAAAATACATTTCGTAAGCGATATTCCTATATATATATATATAAATACACACATTTAGATCTAATTAATCAAATTAAACTATCAAGCACAAATCTGAAAATTCGAGAATAAATAATTTTCAATCTAGAATGAGTAATTATACTCACGCGCATATAAATGCTTTTGTTTAAACTTATTCTCAGGGTTTGTGCTTCTTGTTATGAAAATATTTTACTTTAAAGAAATTCTTGCGAAAGATTTATTCATTTTTCAAAAACCTGCTTTGGGAACGTCCATTAATTCCGTAAGGATGATTTTTTTTCATATTTTTTATTCAATATATGGAAAATAATTATTTTCACCGTAAACGACATTTTTAAAGAGATTTCAAAAGATTTCAAGCGATTTAAATGTACTTTAAAGGACCACAAAGTTTTAACAGTATTAAAAAATTGTTTACGGCATTTAAAGAGATTTCCAAACCTTTTTAGGAATTTCATGAAATTTTAGGTAATTTCAAAAGATTTCAAGGAATCGCAAAAGTTTTAGCGGAGGATTTCAAATGATTTAAAATTATTTCAAGAGTTTAAAGAAATTATTTAGTACAATTTCAAAGAGAAACTCAATTTTTCCAAGAAATTTTTCAGGATTTTAAGGAAGTTTAAAAAGTTTAAGGAATTAGGAACGATTTCAAGGTATTTGAAAGAGATTTAATAAAATTTCAAAAGTTTAAAAAAAATATTCTAACGGATTATAGGAAATTTTAACAGATTTAACAGAATTTCAAACGATTTTGGAATATTATAAAGGATTTTCAAGACATATATTTTAAGAGATTTCAAGAAAATTAAAAAAATTCTCATGGATTCGAAATATTCCAAAGAATCTTGTAAGATTTCGAAATATTTCATAGAATTTCAAGAATTGTAACCTTTTTAAATAGATTTAGGATATTTTAAAAGGATATAAGGGTTTTTTTAAATAGGATTTTAACAATTTTAAGTGATTTTACAATATTCAAAGTTTTTAAAAGGCTTTAAGAGATTTGAAAATCATTTTCGGGTTTTTAAAGGATTTTAAAGAATGACATGTGATGCCCAGTATTTTCACGAATTTTGATGGATATCAGGCTTTTTTAAAATAAAATTTCCAGGAAGTTTAAGGATTTTAATGGATTTTAAGGGGTATAAAAATATTTCGATGATTTCATGGGACTTCAAAGAATTTTAAGAGATTTAAAAATACAAAGAAAAAAATTTTCAGAGAATTTCTCAAAATTATAAATGAATTTAAGAGATTAATAAAAAATTTATTTGATTTTAAAGCTATTTAAAGGATTTCATGTGGTGGCAAACTATTTACGTGAATTTTGAGATTCTCGAAATACTTCATGAATTTTTAAAGATGTTGACCGATTTTAAGAGTTTCATAAATTTTACAATTTAAAGTTTTATTCTTTGTTTAATATAATAGTTGTAAATTAAAAAAATCATTTAATTTTAAATTTAAATTTTATTTTATTAATAATCATTTATAAATATTCAAACATTCTTGCGAAATTATTATAGTGGCTTACACTTCTTGAAAACAATTGTAATGTATTAAAAAAAATAATTTTAAAGTTGTCAAAAAGTATTATGATCAAATAACTCTTAACAATGTTTTTAGCGAAATTTAAAAATGTTTTTTATTTGTTATTTTAAAAAAATTGAAATGTAATGAATTCCCTGTTAAAGTAAAATTACCAACATTTTTTATTGATGAAAATTTAATAGAATCATACTGTAATAGGAATAAAAATATAAAAATAGTTCAAAAATGTTAATTAAGAAATTTTTTACAGCGACCTATTTTTCATAAAAACAACTTTTTCTTTCATTCCTCGTAAAAATGGAAAACAATGTTGTTTTTTTTTTAGATTAAAAGTTTTTATTTTTGAAATTAAAATATACTAAGTTTTCTGTTACCATCGGAAATTATTTCTGCAAATATAATATTATTTTAATCACACTGTGGCAATGTTTTGATAATTTTTTACAATTTTTAATGAAGTTTTATTTGCAAAATTTTACTTTCACATAAATAAATTTTAATGCTAACAGAAAATTGAAAACACTTTAATTTAAAAATGAAAAACAGAAATTTTTTTAATGAAGTCAATTTTAAAATAAAAGGAATTAAAGAAAAATGTTTTTTTTTAGAATATTAAAAAAATGATTTAACTAAAATGTGTTTTTTATTTAGTTTTACTTTCACATAAATTATCAATAAAAAATCAATAAACAAGGTTTGTTAATAATATTTTAATATTGAATAAACTATAATGTTTTTGATAATTTCGTATTTTTATTGCAGTGTGATTTTGAGGGAAAAAACATTTTACTTTCACAGATATAATTTCTAATGATAACAGGAGATAATTTACATTTTAATTGTTAATGATAAAAAATCAAAATGTTTAAACGTCGCTAAAAAAAGAATTTCAAAAAATTGACTATAATGTTTTTGACAACTTCGGAATTAATTTTGTTTACTACAGTCTAATTTTTTTTATCAAATGAACGTCGCTATATCATTTTTTTAAAGAATATTGAAAGATTTATTATTAATTAATAATAGAATACAAAATAAAACAAAATTTAATTTTCGAATAAAAAAATGGATATAAATTTACAAACTACTGAAACTTTTTTAACAATTTAATTTTTTTAATTCACCTCAACCTAAATCCAACAACAAACATCAAATTTCTCTAAGAAGTATACTAATTAATACCTGTTTTAATTTTTGAATTACTTTTTCTGCTATTATTCATATTATATCATTATTTGCTTTTTTAAATATTTCTTTTAAATATGAAATATTATATAAGTCCAATTAATAAATATAAAGTCGAAGAGCTCAAATATTCTTGAAATTTATTTTAATTTTAACTTTACATATTTTTTTAATTTTAGTTTTATGAAAAACAAAAATGTTATTACAATGATTTTTGATGAAAATTTAAATGTTACAAAATTTTAACAATTATTCAAAAACTCTAAGAAATTATTTTTAAATAATTTTTTTCCTGAAACTTGAATATCATTTATCTATACTATTATAAATAATTTATTAATCAATTTTTACAAATTTAATAATCAAATTATTAGGAAAATTTTCTTTGTCTACGAATTTGGACGAAACTTTAAATTTTGAAATAAATATCACGGTTTTATTCATTATAATAATAGTTAATAATTTTCGATTCAAATAATGTGTATTTGAAACAAAAATGAAAATAAAATACTTGAAAATTTTATGAATCCCTTAAAATTACTTCAATCATGTAATCCTTTAAAATCAGTGAAAAACTTTTCAAATCACTTAATCAGTTGCAATATTTGAAATTCTGCGAAATAGTTCAAAATCAATTCTATCAAAATAAACGGAAATTTTATTTAATCTTTCAAAGTTCTAAACAATTATCTCAAATCCGTTGATATACTTTGACATTTTTTTTTAATCTCTGAAAATCCTTTTAAATCCCCTGAAATTCCCTTCAAATCGCATTAAAAAAGTTTTTTTAACCAAAAATAGACAAATTAAATTTTCAGTTGAAACGATTCATTTTCCACTAACAAATGAATTCTCAACAAAATAAATAAATTTGAAACTAAAAACATAAATTTTTCATCGAATACTGGAATTTTCAAGCCAAAAGATGAATTTTTATTACAAAAAAAAGAATTTTTAACTAAATATTTTTAATCAACCAAATAAATGAATTCTTAAAAAAACTGAATAGTCCAATTTTCTACAAAACAGAACATTTGTAAACGAAAAAGATTTGAAAATCTTTTCTTAAATTTTATTTAAATTTGAAAATATTTTATTGAATGTCTGAAAATCCTTTATAATATCGGACATTTTATTACATCTTTTAAAACCCTACAAAATTCTCTCAAATCCGTTGATACACTTTGAAATTTTTTGTAAACTCTGAGAATCTTTTTAAACCCCTTAAAATCTTCGAAAACTCATTAAAATCACTGATATCCTTAAAATCTTTTGAAATCCTGGTATTTATTTTTAAATGTCTTAATCCCCTTACAATATATTTAAAAAAAAGGCACTAAAATTCCTCGAAATCCTTTAAAATCCTTTATAATATTCGAAAAGCTCTGAAATCCCGTTAAATTTCAATCTATTAAAATCGTTTAAAACTCGGTGAAATTATCGAAATCACTTTAAATCTTTAAAAAAAATGCATTACATTTTTTTTTTTTAATATTTGCAAATTTTTTGAATTTTCATGAAATCTTTTCTAATCCCTTGAAATATTTTTAAATTACTTAAGAACTCATGAAATCCTTACAAAGATTTAAAAATCACGTTAAATTCTGTAAAACTTTTCTAACTCTTTTCAAAACATCAGAATCCTTTAAAATACCTTGGAAATTTCTTATAATCTTTTGAAACACTTTCAAATTAGTAGAAATCTTTCGAATCTCGTGATCACAAATTTAGTCGAATTCCTCCAATTCACCTGATTATTAATTAGCACATCAAAAAAGAAAATTAGAAAAGAAAACTTGCTTAAAAAAAGTTTTTGACGCCCCCTTAAAAAAAAACTTACATAATTAATGAACGCTCCCTTTTAGAATTAATTAAACCCAGTTTAATTTGCAAAATATTATTAATATTCATGCACTACTTCTAGTCACAGCATATATAAATTAAACAGAATACACGATTTGTGTCAAAAATTCACGTGCGTTGTTTCAAGTTAGAGAAATGCAATAAACTACCTTACGAAAATATAGTATCACGTTCTTATTTGTTCATGTATCACGATATATCGCATCAGTCTTGCATATAATTCTTTTTTTTTCTCGTGTTTACTTTAGTAATGGCACTATTTTTCGGTACGAATTAAATCACAATATTATGGTTGCAAATCACAAAATCTACCGGCGCAAACATTATGTTCACTTGAGATGCAAGACAAAATTTCAACAGGCATTGGTTATCAACCAAAATCCAAGTTTTTTTTTTTAGAATTAAATGTCTTCACACATTGCTTATTAACAAATAGAAACTAGTTCCTAGTTTAGAATATAAGCTGATCAACAAGAGCAACGTGTCATCGACTGATCTTTCTTTTTTTTTTTTTTAGAAAAGAATACGCACTATCGATGAAAATATTTAATCCTAATCAGTTTCTAGTTTGTGAACGTTTTATTTTCCTGCGCTTCTGCTAAGATTTAGAACCCAAATTCGCAAGATTTTTAACGAGTTCTGTTGAATTCACGAATACTTAAGTAGGGATGGAGGAGAATATTGTAGTAGAGTGGGTGAATATTGTTTCCTCACTTGATTTCTGCGAAAAGCCTGAGGGTTCGGTGCATAACCTATGGTACCTTGCATCTTCATAGAACGCAGGATTTCTGGATCTATCTGTGGTGATTTTCTGGAACATGAAAAATAATCAAACTCAAGCCTCGCAATTACTTCAGCTTTGAGAATTTAAATGAGCATTTGTCCTATTGACATTTGAAAATTTTTTTTTTAATTTCCTAAAAAAGGAAAAAAAAATCATCTTTTTTTGGACAACAATAAAAAGGAGGAAAGAAAAATTACAGGGTGTCCGTTTTAATCAAAGAAAAAAAATCCCGGTCATTTCCCGGTCTGCAAACATTTTTCACGACCAATGAAATTTAAAAAATCAAACTATATTCTAAACATTTTTCCACATAAAGTAATAAACAATAAGCGACAAATGAAAGCATTCAAAGTGGAACTCTTGAATTCCAAATTTTGAAATTAAAGTTTAAAAGTTTTTCAATTCAAAAATTGATTATTTAAATGTTCAAAATTTTTCACCTGGAAAATGGAAGGAACTAACACTTTTCAATTAAACAACGTTAAATAAATTCAAATAAACTGCGAAATTTAGAACTTTTATAAATTATAGAGTTCATAGATTCAGATGAAAAATAATTATTTTAACTTAACAGTTCTTAAATTAGAAATTAAATTATTTTAATTTAAAATAGTCTAGACATCCTTCAAAACATTTCAAATTTTATTTCAAAATCTTGAATATCTAGAAGTGGTTTTAAATTTTTCCAAATTCACAATCATTTTTGAATTTTTTGTCAGAATTTATAAATAACAATAGAACACTTATTATTTGCAAAAATATTAGAGTAATATTAAGAGATATTTAGAAGTTTTAAACAGATTCGACTTAAATCTAGAACTTGAAATAATTTGAAACACACAGCCGAATTTATAATAAAATTTGATTTTTGCAGATTTCAAACAAAAAATTTAGAATTTTTTTAAAAATTGTGAAAGACTACAAAAGAATAAACAATAAACAATAAAAAATCTTTCGATGATTTCATGGGACTTCAAAGAATTTGAAGAGATTTAAAAATACAAAGAAAAAAAATTTCAGAGAATTTTTCAATAATATAAAGGAATTTAAGAGATTAATAAACAATTCATTTGATTTTAAAGCTATTTAAAGGATTCCATGTGTTAGCGAAGTATTTACGTAAATTTTGAGATTTTCGAAATATTTCACGAAATTTTAAAAATGTTTACCGATTTTAAGAGTTTCATAAATTTTACAATTTAAAGTGTTATTCTTTGTTTAATATCATAGTTGTGATTAAAAAAATATTCAATTTTAAATATAAATTTTATTAATAATCTTTAATAAATATTCAAACATTCTTGAGAAATTGTTATAGTGCCTTACACTTCATGAAAACAATTGTAATGTATTAAAAAAATAAATTTACAGTTGTTAAAATACATTGTAATCAAATAACTCTTAACAATGTTTTTTAGCGAAATTTAAAAATGTTTATTTTTTTGTTATTTCAAAAAAATTAAAATGTAATGAATTCCCTGTGAAAGTAAAATTACCAACATTTTTTATCGATGAAAATTTAATAGAATCATACTGCAATAGGAATAAAAATGAATAAATAGTTCAAAAATGTTAATTAAGAAATTTTTTACAGCGATCTATTTTTCATAATAACAAATTTTTCTTTCATTCCTCGTAAAAATGAAAAAAAGGTTTTTTTTTAGATTTAAAATTTTTATTTTTGAAATTAAAATATACTAAGTTTTCTGTGACCATCGGAAATTATTTCTGCAAATATAATATTTTTTTAATCACACCGTGGTAATGTTTTGATAATTTTTAACATTTTTTATTGAAGTTTTATTTACAAAATTTTACTTTCACATAAATAAATTTTAATGCTAACAGAAAATTGAAAACATTTAAATTTTTTGTCAGAATTTATAAATAACAATAGAGCACTTATTATTTGTAAAAATATTAGAGTAATATTAAGAGATATTTAGAAGTTTTAGAAAGATTCGAATTAAATTTAGAACTTGAAATAATTTGAAACACACAGCCGAATTTAAAATAAAATTGAGATTTTTGCAGATTTCAAACAAAAAATTTAGAATTATTTCAAGAATTTTGAAAGACTACAAAAGAATAAAAAATTTTATCAAGAATCTTAGGAAAATTGAAAATGATTTTTTACTTGAAAAATTATGGAAGATTTTAAGGATTTTTTGTTTAATTTTCTGGATTTTCAAAAATTGTGGGAAAATTTCGATTAATTTAAAAAAAATTTTGAATATATTTAGAAGTTCTTAAAAAAATGTCAACACACTTCGTTTAAATTACTTGAAATAATTTAAATTTTTTAATTAATTTTGAATCTTTTCAAAATTTCTAAATATCTCTTAAAATTACTCAAATTTTTCTACAAAAGTTCTTCGAAAATCTGAACATTTAAAGTTTTCTACGTAAAAAAATTCAGTTTCAAATTGTTTTCTTTGAAATATTTGGTTTCAATTTACTCGTCTTAAATCGACAGTGAAATATTTCTAAATATTAAATACTTATTCTTTTTCTACATTCAGAAATTTCAAATTAAATGGGATAGAAATTTAATAATTAAGACTGACAATATTTTTAATTGATTAAAAACCTTTAATTATGACTATATTATTATGGATTTATTTTTAAGTTGAAAATAGTAAAACGCACGTTTACATTTTTTAATAGCTGAAACAATTAATAGAATTAATATATTAATAAATTTATTTATTAAATTTAATATAAAAAATGAATATAAAGGAATACCTGAAACTATGAATAAAAAATATATTATTGATAAATCATTTAAATTTTTATTTAAAAATAAAATTATCGGAATAAATTATATATTAATTTCAATTCTTATCAAGTTGATAAAATAAAACAGTATTTTATCAAAAATTGAAACTTCAAATACTTTTAATTTTAAATTGTTTGAATCCTCAAAACTGGAGTTTAATTATTTTAAAAACTGTTAAAATCGAACTTGGGCAGATTTTTCTTCTGAAAATTCGTAAAATTTCCGGTTTCCTGATCCGGCGGTCATCCTGTTTTTTATCAAAAAATCTTCGATTTTAAAAACTTCTATTTTTTTAAAACTTTTAAAACTGCATTTTAAAATTCTTTAAATTAAACTATATGCTTAAAAATAAAAAATCTAAAATGGAGAATTTCTAAAGTGAAAGATTTTTGAATTAAGCATTCTAAACTAAATGATATAATAATAAATAAAAATCACAAGTCAGGAAATTAGTTAAAAATGGTGGAAATCATAGTTGGACAAAATTTTCATTCTAAAAATTTTTCTAAAATTCACGTCAAAAAATAAATTCACTGTCATTTCCCGGTTTTCCCCGGTCCCATAACATTCCCGGTCCAGCGGCCACTCTGAATGAAAAGGCAACCGACCAAATCCCCTTCCTTCTCTTTTTTATTTTTATTATTATCAAATCGCAATAAAAAAAGGCATTAACAGCAACGAAAACACGATTCTCTTTTCCTGACACAGAATTTTATACAAACTAATTCAATTTTAAACCTAAGCGATGAATTTTCTGCCAACAAAAAAATAGTTTAAATAAAACAGGGTGGCCGTTTTAATAACATAAAAAAATTTCCGGTTCGCAAAGTTTTCCCACGGCCAATAAACTAAACAAATTCGAACTATAAAGCTTAACAATTTTCCGTTTAAAGTAATCAAAACAGAGCTGCAAATCATTTTAAACAATTTTAAGCTAGAAATATTGAAAGTTGTACGATTAAATTTTTCTTACAAGCTGAACACTTCATCAATTAAAAGTAAAATTTTTTGCATTTTAAATTGCTTAAAAATTTTTAGAAAGCTTCAAATTTTATTTCAAAATCTTGAAAGATCTACACGTTGTTTGACATTTAATCAAATTTTCAATTATTTTTGAAATTTTTCAGAACTTCTAAATATCTTTTGTAATGATTTGAATTTTTTTTAATCCTGTAAAATGGAAAATACTTTTGACAATTTTGGAAATATTTTTAAATCTTTTTAATAAATATTCTTTTAAAATTATTTCTTCAAAATAAAAAGGAACTTTGAATTTTCGTAGAAATCTTAAGAAAATGTTTTTTATTCTTTTGAAGCCTTTTTTAATTGTTAAAAGGCTTCTAAATTTTTTTCTCTAAATCTGCAAAAATCTATACATATTTTTTTTTAAATTAGGCCGTAGACTATTTGCACTAAAATTTAGGTTCAATTAATTTTGAATTTTTGCAGGCCTTCTAAGTATCTCTTCAACTTGATCGATTTTTTTCTAGGATCAACTAAAAAGGTTTTTTTATCCAAAATTGTCGATTTCAAATGCCAATAATGTTTAATTTTTCAAGTCTTTGAAACTGTATTTTAAAATTCTTTAAAGGAAAAATGTACGCTTAAAAATTAAAATCTAAAATAGAGAATTAGTAAGTGAAATATTTTTGAATTACGCACTGTTAACTAAATATCATAATTAAAAAAAGATAAAAATTCGACTAATTATTTTAAAAATTGTTGAAGTCAAACTTGAAAAGAATTTTTTGTCTAAAAATTTGTAAAATTCCCGGTCAAAAAATAAATTCACTGTCATTTCCCGGTTTTTTCCGGAAACCCGTGTTTTCATTGCTGTTACTGTTTGCTCGATTTTTTTTTCTATTTTTTATTGTATTTTTCTTCTTTATTTTGATTTGATGATAATAGAAATAAAAAAGACGATAGAAAAAAGAGAGAAGGAAGGTGCCTTTTCATTTTTCTTTTTGTTTGAAAACTATTTTTCTTCTTTTCTTTTTTAGGAAAATTTTCATCTTTTTTCAAATTGTAACAGGAACATTTTAGGTTGGTTGTCAAAATTTGGTCGCAAGATTCTTGGTTTTATTTTCAGTAATTCTGCACATTAATTTGATTATTGGACGTTAAATGGTATTTTAAATTTTATTTTAATCTCATTTAAATTTCTATAATTTTAATTTTAGAATTTAAAAAATCGTGTCTTCTATCCTTATTAATAATAATTACATTATTTAAATTTCGAGGGAAAATGTATCGCCTTAAATTGGAAAGAGAGCTTAATTTAAATGGTAAAAGAAGTCAAAGTAACAGAAAACATTAAACAGTGCTTTACTTAGGGTTGCTAAATATCCCAATTTCTTAATTCTTCTAAGTAAAAATCCAACCATTCACCAAGAAGATCAATAATATTCATGCAAAAAATTTGGTTTTTAAATTTAATACATTTTGAACACTTTTTATTTGAATTTTCAAATCAAAAGGATAAATTTCGAACTTAAGAAATTAATTTTTAACTAATATTATGAATCTTTAAACAAAAATATGAATTTTTAACCAAATAGTTGAATTTTCAACCCAAAAGATTAAGTTTTTTTTACCAAAGAAGGCTCATTTTTAATAAACTACATGAATTTTCATCTAAAGAATACCAAGTTTCAACCGAAAATAGAATAGTTAAAATATTAGAAAAATAAATGTTTGACAAAAAAAAAAAGAACGAATTTTCAACAAATTAGTTTCTTTTCATTCAAAAAAATTATATATTTTTTTTTTACTAAAAATAGAACAATTACATTTTCAGTTAAAACGATCAAATTTTAAACCAAAAAATAAATTCTCAACAAAATAATTCAATTTTAATCCTAAAAGATGAACTTTCTACCAAAAAAGATATAATTTCAATAAAATATTTAAATTTTCAATTAAGAATGATAAATTTACATACCAAAAATAGAATAGTTCAATTTGCAGTTAAAAAAGTAAATTTTTAATAATACAAAAAATGAGTTTTGAGCAAAATTAATAAATTTGAAACTGAAAATATAAAAATTTCATCAAATAGTGTAATTTTCAACCCAAAAGATGAATTTTCTATATATAAAAAAGAGATTTTAACTAAATATTTTTAATCAACCAAAGAAATGGATTCTTAAAAAAAATTGGAGTCAAATTTTCTACAAAACAGAATATTTATAAACGAAAAAGATTACATTCATATAAAAAACTATACGTTTTCCACATAAAAACGGAATTGCTAATGTGAATTTTCAACTAAAATGATAAGTCTTCAACTAAAAAAATTTAGTTTTTAACCAAACATATGAATTTTAAACAAAATAGTTATATTTTCAATCACAAAAATTAATTTTTAACTAAAAATATCAAGTTTTAACTAATGAGAGCATTATTCTACCAAAAAAGACGGTTTAATTAAGTTTATGCTTTAATAAAAAAAGATGAAATTTATACAACAAAAAAATTTTCAAACCAAAAACACGAATTTTTAAGAAATAAAGATTTTTCACTCAAGAAATAAATAAAAGTTTATCTAATTGTGGAACCTTCAAGCAAAAAGGCGAATTTTCTCTACAAAAAATGAATTCTAAAAACAAAAAATATAAATTTTTAGCAAAAAAATAATTTTCCACGAAACTGATGTATTTTTACCCAACAGAAATAAATTTTTCTACCAAAAAAGATAGTTTCAATAAAATATATCAATTTTAAATTAAAAAAGATAAATTTACAAACAAAAATTTCAGTGATAAATTTTCAACCCAAAACATGAATTTTCTATAAAAAAAACGAATTTAAAAAGAAAATATTTTTTTCAACGAAAGAAATGAACTCCTAAAAAAATAGAATAGTTACATTTCCTACAAAACAGAAAATTCTTTAACGAAAAATATTAAATTTCTATCAAAGTAGGTCAGTTTTCCACAAAAAAAATTGAACGAGTTTTCAACAAATAGTTGCATTTTTACCTAAAACAGATAAATTTTCAAGTGAAAATAAAAAAACTAAATTTTCAGAAAAAACTTGATTTTCAATTTAAAAAAAAAGTAAATTTTCAACGAAATAAAAAAGATAAATTTTCAAACAACATTGGATATTTGTGAAATCTTTGGAAATCTGCGAATTTGACATGTTTAAAAAAATATTATGAAATATTTGTGAAATCTTTTGAAATCTTTGTGAAATGTTTAAAATATTTGTAAAATGTTCGAAATCTTTGTAAGATTTTTGGAATCTTTGTGAAATCTTTTGAAATCTTCTGAACAAATATGAAATCGTTTAAAATCTTTAAAATATTTTGACAACTTTAAAATCTGGTGTGCCCTTTTGGAAATCTTTGAAATATTTATGAAATTTTTATGAAATATTTGAAAGCTTTGTGAACTGTTTTCAAATGTTTCGAAATATTAATCAATTGAAATCTTTGATATCTGATTTAATATACCCTTTTTTAAATATTTGAAATCCTTGAAATCTTTGGAAATCCTTATTATTTCTTTAAAATATTTGTGAAATCTTTGATATACATAAAAAATTATTAAAATCTTTGAAATCTCTGTGAATTATTTGGAAATTTTCTAAAACCTTTTAAATTCTTTTAAAACCTTTGAAATGTTTTAAAATCTTTGAAAAATTCAAGGAGATTTCCAGGTTTTCAAGGTTTAACAAAAATTCAAGGAGAGAGAAATTTCCTTTTTTTTTTGGTTAAAAAGTCTAAAATTAAATTTTTGGTTAAAAATTTTATTAATGAGTTCAAAATTGAATTATTTTATTTAAAATTCAACAATTTTGTTAGAAAGACATGCTTAATAAATGAAAATTTCTTCCTTTTGGCTTGAAAATTCCACTAATTTGTTGAACAATCAATTTTTTGAATTTGAAAAATCCTCTCTTTCCGTCGAAATTTCACTTTTTTCTTGTTAAAAATTCTACTATCTGCTTAAAAATAATGTTTTGTAGAAAAAATCCTCTTTTTGTAAAAATTTGTTTATCTTTGGCTCGAAATTCACCAGTTTGGAGTAAAATTTTATTTTTTGGTTGAATATTTATGTATTTTGTTGAAATCTTGTATTTTTTTTCGGCGGAAAAAAATTTGTTTGGTTAAAAATTAAACTGTTTCATAATTTTAGTTGCAAGATTGTTTTTTGTTGAGAATTAATTTTTTTAACTAGAAGTTTAACTATTTTGTTTAAAATTCAACTAACTGATTGTAAATATACCTTTTCCTTGAAAATCAAATGGTCTTATAGAAAATTCATCTTTTTTGCTTGAAAATGCAGCCATTTGGCATAACTAATGTTTCAACGAAATGGTTGAATTTTTAGTCAAATGAATGAATTTTAAACAAATAAGTGAGTTTTCAACGTTAACAAAACAGTTTAATTTTTAAGCAAAAAATCAAATTTTTTAGAAGAGAATTTAATTTTTAATCTAGAAAGTTCATTTTTAACCAAGAAAGATGACTTTTTTACCACAAAAAATGTGAAGTTTATTTCCAAAAAGACTAAACACTGAAATTTTTGACGAAAAATATGATCTTTTTAACCAAATAAATTAATTTCAAACAAAACAATTTAATTTTCAAGAAAATAGTTGAATTTTCAACTCTCAAAAATGAAGTTTCTACCAAAAAGATCAATTTTGTACCCAAAGACGAATTTTCAACCAAATAGTTGAATTATCTACTAAAATAGATAAATTTTCAACCAAATTGTTAAATTTTGTAGTCAAAAATACGAATTTGTCTAAAAAACCGCGAATTTTTCAACAAAATAATTAAATTTTCCAAAAAAAGTTGAATTTTTAACCAAGAAGCTGAATTTTCAACCAAATTGTTAATCGGAAACAAGATTTTTTGGTTTAAGAACTTATCTTCTTTGTTTAAAAATTTTATTTTTGGGTTCAAAACTAAATTATTTTATTGAAAACTCAATAACTTCATTAAAAATTCATACTTCTTGGTTGAAAATTCAACAATTTGATTGACACTTTTTTCTTCCTTGGTCAACATATTTTTTGTTTAAAAATTCATTTCTTTTTTTAGAAATGTTAACTTTAGTTAAAAATGCAAATATCTGGTTTAAATTAATCTGTTTCAGTCGAGAATAAATTTTTTTGTTCAAAATTCAACAATTTTTTTTTTCGTAGAAACTTAGTAGTTTCGACCTAAAAATTCAACGATTAGGTAAAAACGTTTTTTGGTTTAAAAATTCATTTTGTGTCGAAATTTCTCCTTTTTTAGTTAAAAATGTAATTTAAAAAATTGACTTTTTTGTAGAAAATTCGTAGTTTTAGTACAAAAATTCTACAATTTGATAGAAAATTGAAATAATTTAATGAAATTTTATATATTTTGTTGAAAATTAATCTGTCTTAGTTGAGAATTCAAATACTTTTTCTGTTATTAAAAATAATTTTTTTTACTAACAATTGAACTATTTCGATACAAAAATCAACGGATTGATTTGAAAATAACTTTTCCGTTGAATACTCATATTCTTGGGTTACAAATTCCACTGTTTTATAGAAAATTGTTTTTTTTTGCTTGAATAAACAATTTGGTATAAAATTAAACTGTTTCGTAGAATTTTTTTGTTTATTAATTGATAATTAATTCTCTTAAATGAAAATTTAACTACTTCATTTTTGGTTGAAAACTGATATTTTTTTTGTAGAATTTTTAAAAACATAGAAACTTTTATAAACGAGATAAAGAAATTCCGTCTTAAATAATAAATTTTTTTAAATTAACTTATTTCACTCAAGTATTTTCTGCCATAAAAGGTGAATTTTCAATCCAAAAGGACTAATTTTCCATGAAAAAAAAATTTTCAATTAAATAATATAAATGTTAGCCAAAAGAGATTAATTCCTGATCAGAAATATAATAGTAGGCTTTTTAATTGAAAAGAATTAACTTTCATACAAAAAAAGATTACTTCTCTTCCAAAGGATAAATTTAAATTTAATTTAAAAAGACATGTTTTCTATAAAAGAAAAACGAATCTTCGACAAAACAGTTACATTTTCGACCAAAAATTAGATTTTTTAATAAAGCAGTTGAATTCTCGATAAAATAATTAAATTTTCAACCAAATGATATTGAATATTTAAACAAAGAGTTGAATTATCTAACAAAAACTTCATATTAATTCTGAATAAAAAATATAGCTTTTGAATTTTTCACAGGCAGTCATACATCAATCAATCATCATAGTATAAAAGAAAAATATTTTTTGAAGAAAAAATTAACTTTAAAATCGGTAAATAAAATAAAAAAAATATTTATTGCAAAAAATCTGAAAAATTTCTGGTTCTCCGGATCAGTCGCAACCCTATATAATACAAATTGGTTAGAAAATTAAAAATTACAAATAAAAAGGTAAATTTATAACCGAATACATGAATTTGCAAGCAAAAAAAAAATATGAATTTTCTACCAATAAAGTTGAATTTCCAACAAACTACATGCACTTTCAACAAAAAATGGAATAGTTAAATTTTCATTGAAAATAATTAATTTCTAAAAGAAAAAGACGAATTTTCTGTAAAAAAGTGTTCAATTTTCGGCCCAAACATATAAAATTTCAACATTTTATCCTCAGTTTTAAAATATATTAATTTTCAAATAAACAATAGCTTTTTTAACAACAAAAACAGTATTTTCTATCAAAGAGACGAATTTTCAATAAAATAGTTAACTTTTTAATCTAATAAAATCACTTTTCAATGAAAAATAGAATAATTAAATTTCAATTGAAAGAAAATAAGGTTGAATTTAGAAAAGCGAATTTACTAAACAAAATTTTTTACAACAATGTTCAATTATAAATCCAAGAAAAAAGAATTTTTCAAAAAATAGTTGAAATTTCATTTAAAAATTGAATTTTCTACCAAATTGTTAAATTTTCATCACGAAAATATGAATTATCAACAATAAAGTTGATTTTTGAACCAAGCCATTGAATTTTTCATAAAGATTCAATCCGATTACAAATTAAAAAGCTCACAACAATCAATTGATCCTTTTTTTTTCCAAATATTATTAATTAAGAGAAAGTTACCTGAACACCATATTTTTTGATGTTATGATTTTGACCAGATGAAATGTATTAAATAATTTCACGTTATCTATTTTTTGTCAACTGCTCTAAAATTAATATTTTTTGAATACTGATTTTCTATTTCTAAATTAAGAAGAGAAAAAAAAACACATAAAAAAATATAAAAAATTCGAATCTTTAAAAAACTAATCTTACAAGTATTAGAAATTACGGCTTAATTCAACTTGTAGGAGTTCGAATCCCAGCGGATTTTAAGATCATTTTTTTTTGTTTTTCACAATTTAGAAACAAAAAATTTGTATTAAAAAAATATTGATTTTAGACCAGCAGACAAAAAACAATTGACAGAAAATTATTTATTACCTGTACACCTTCTGGATGAACTCGGAAGGCCAGTCGCTGAAAAGTGGTTGACCAGTGTACATCGTTGGTATTGTACTTAGAGGTGTTGTGTTATCATAAAACGAGATAGGCTCGAGTGTTTCAACTGGGTCTGCAAATTCTGTCGGCCTGGAATCAAAACACCTTCTAATTATAAATATTTCCTCAAATCTACGCATTTAAGTGTTTATTTATGTAATGGCGAATATAGCGCGCTTTTTACACCTTTCTTATTTAATTCCTTAATTATTAGATGAAAACATACGCTTCAATTCAAAGTACCATAAAATATAATGAATAGTCGTAAATTAAAATAAATATTGAAATAGCTACTTCTGCCAGGAGACGATTTTAATTTAATTTTAATTTTATTCGTCTTCCAATAATCTGTGACCATCATTAAAATTTATTTTTCAGCAGGATTCCGAATCAAAAGAAAAAAAAAAATTAATAAGCCAAAGTAAGATTTTATATTGTAATAAGGATTTATTAAACAATATTCTGGAATAGTCTTAATAATTTCTGCCACTTTCGACACTGATCTACTTGAATCAGGGTGGCCGTTTTATTTAACCCTTAAACGGCCAAAACGCCACTACCGGTACACTGCTTTTCAACGGCCAATAACTAAGACTATTCGACACTAGAAAAAATTGAGACACATATATTTTTATTGCTTAAGATCTCCTCTTTCCGATGGTGCCAATGAAATTCCTCAAAATATTTATTCATCATCCCAAAATGCAGTTTAAATAAAAAAAAACGTGATTTTTCGTGCCTATTTTTTTTTGTGAACCATTTTCCAAAGCTTTTCGAGTCTGTAATTAACCTGGAATCTCACTAACCGGTGGAATAAATGTCTAAACTTTGAGAATCCATGGTTCAAAGATCGATTTTTCGTTTTAGTATTTTCAAAATGGCGTCTTAATGGCAAAATTTTTGTGAAAACATTCATGAATTTTTTTACAATAAACGATACGCTTTTCGGAAAAATCATCAAGAATAAAAAATTCTTGTAATTAGCCAAGGAATACGCCTGAATTTTTCCGGAGCGTTTTGAGCAAAATTTTGAATTTTGCAAAAATTGTTCATATGCAAAATCCAAAATTTTGCTCAAAACGCT
>NC_046662.1:43598528-43612519 GCF_010883055.1 Belonocnema kinseyi | reverse complement strand
CAGTACCTAAACGTACTTTATTGTTCTCTAATACATTTCCCAAAGTTTCAGCTCGATATTTTATTTATAAAAAAAGTTCTTAGGTTCAAAAAAACATTCAGTAAACTGAAAAACTTTGGTCGGTAATATAGGCATTTAGCTGTGTCACATGCCCTTAAAGTGAAACTGTTGAATTTTAAACTTTGAAAATTGAAGTATTTTAATTTCAAATTCCAGTTCAGAATTGTTTAAAAATTGAAAATTCCCTGTTCAAATCTGAAATTTTATTTTTTTTCGAAAATTCTGCATTTCAACTAATTGAAAGAATTATATATTTTTTTATTTCCCTGTTCGAATTCATAATTAATTTTTTTTCGAAAATACAACTTTTCAACACAGAATAAGAATTTTGTTTGGAAAATTCAAGTTTTCATTGAGAATTGTTATTTTCCTGGATAAATTCCAATTCCAGTTCAGAATTGGTTAAAAATTTTACATTTCCAGTTTAAATCCAGAATTTTAATTCTTCAAGAAAATTCTTCATTTGAATTTTTATAAATGAAATCCTTTAAAAAAATCCCTGTTCAAATAAAGAATTTTAATCCTTTTCGCAAATTCTGAATTTCAACTAAGATTTAGAATTTTTTGTCAAATCCCCTGTTCCAATTCATAATTTAAATTTTGTTCGAAAATACCTCTTTTCAACGCAGAACTATTTTTTTGTTTAAAAATTATTTTTTTTTTCCATTCAGAATTATTATTCTCCTGGATAAATTCCAGTTCTAACTCAAACTTGATTAAAAATTGAAAATTCCCTGCCTCTACTCAGAATTGGAATTCTTTGGAAAAATTTCACCTTCCAATTCAGAATTTTGTTCCTTTACAAAAATTTGTCAAGAATTATTCTTCTTCTGAATAAATTCCAGTTCCAATATAAATTTGTAAGAAATTGGAAGCTCCCTGCTCAAATTAAAAGTTAAATTATTCTTATTTTAAATAGTTTAAAAATCATTAAAATACTACGGAAATTTTGTTTTAAAATCTTGAAGCATCTAAATGCTGTTTCACATTTTTTTCAAATTAATTTTTTTTTAATTCTGCCAGATTAAAGAAATTGTCTGTAATCTTATCACAATCATTTTTTTAAATTTTGTTAATCGTTATAAATCTCTTTAAATATTCTATTAAAATTAGTTTATTTAAATAAAAAATCATTATGAATTTTTCTAGGAAATGCTTTATATTCTTCTGAAGTCTGTCAAAATTCTTAAAAAGCTTCCAAATTTTGGGTTCGAAATCTGCCAAAATCTATATTTGATTTTAAATTAGGCCGTGGCCTCTTTCGTTTAAATTATTTAAAATAATTTCGGTTTTTCTTAATCGAAAAATTTCAAATTGCGTTGTTTAAAAATGTAATATAAGAGAGAAATTATATTTGAAATTTATTACAAGCCTTTATTCCTAAATATATTATTTTGAAATTATTTTGAAATTAAAAATAGTTTATAAAGTTTCAATAGGGCGTTCACATTTTTGAAACTAATAAGATTTTCCAATTGAAACAGTTTCATTTGTAACATTAAAATTTAGACAATCTAAAATTGTGATCTGATTCCAAATCGTCTTGTTTAATCAATTATTATTTAGTTTTTAAATCTTAAAGTACAATTCAAATTTTAAAAAATCATTAATTAATTTTTATAAGCGCAGTTTATGAACTAAACATGATTTTCTTAAACAGAAATCTTCGATTTAAAACGCTTCTAATGTTTCATTGTACAAGTCTTTAAAACTGCGTTTTGAAATTCTTATATTGAAATGTACGCTTAAAAATTAAAAATCTAAAATGGAAAATTTTCAAAGTCAAAGATTTTCGAATTATGTATGCGAAAATGAATGATATCATAATTGAAAAAGATCAAAATGAAACTAATTATTTAAAAAGCGGTTCAAAATCAATGTTAGAAGGATTTTTTCTTCTAAAAATTTGAAAATAAAATTTTATTATAATATAATTATAAGTATATATTATTATAATTATAATTTTAAAATTTAAAATTTAAAACTGATCAATTTCAAAAATGTATAAGTAAAAACTCTTAAATTTGAAACATTTTACAATTGAAAATTCTTCAATTTTCACTATTTGAATTATAAAATTGTTCAATTTTGAAGAATTGAAATTAAAAACACTTTAAATTTTAAAGATATATAACTAAAAGTTCTGAATTTTGGATTATTTTAATTATTTGGAAGATAAAAAAATAAAATTTCCAATTCTAAATATTCCAAACTGAAGAAATTTTGAATGCATATCATCAAAATGGCTGAATTTTTAATTTAAAAATTAATAACATGTATAATTTTTAATTATGAATTTTCAACATGAAAAGATTTTCAATTTCAAAGATTTCCAATTTAAAATTCTGCAATTTTAAAGATTTATATATTAAAGAAATGTAATTTGAAATATTTATTTGCAATAGTTCAATTTTGAATATTTACAATTGAAAATTCTTCAATTTGCGCTATTTGCATTATAAAATTTTTCAATTTTGAAGAATTAAAATTAAAAACTCTTTAAATTTTAAAGATTTATAAATAAAAGTTCTGAATTTTGGATGATTTTAATTATTTGGAAGATAAAAAAATAAAATTTACAATTCTAAATATTCCAAACTCAAGAAATTTTGAATTCATATCATCAAAATGGCAGAATTTTTAATTTAAAAACTAATAACATGTATAATTTTTAATTATGAATTTTCAACAGGAAAAGATTTTCAATTTTAAAGATTTACAATTTCAAATTGTACCATTCCCAAGATTTACAATTCAAAATTCTTCAATTTTAACAATTTAAATTTTTAAATTCTTCAATTTTAAAAATATAAAAATAAATTGAAAATTTTGATAATTTCGAATATCAAAAATAAAGAGTTTTCCATTCTAAACCTTACAAATTGATAAAATTTCAAATTTAAATCATCAAAATCACAGAACTTTCATGTGTATAGAATAAAACTTGTATAATTTTGTATTCTTGAATTAGACTTTCTTCAATTTTACCTAATTACGATTCAAATTTTTACAATTTTTAAGATTTGAATTTTAAAATTCTTCAATTTAGAACAATTGCAATTAAAAACTCTTTAAATTTTAAAGATTTATAAATAAAAGTTCTGAATTTTTGATGATTGTAATTATTTTTAAGATAAAAAATAAAATTTTTAATTCTAAATCTTCTAAACTGAAGAAATTTTGAATGTATATCATCAAATTGTTAAAATTTTTAATTTTAAAACTTAAAAAATGTATAATTTATAATTATAAATTTTCAACATTAAAAGATTCTCAATTTTAAATATATATAAATATATCAATTTATATATCAATTTCAATTTCAGACCGTTCTTAGGAATAGTGAAATAATATTTATATAAACTTACATTTTTATTTTGTGTTACAAATTATTTTTCTCTTCCAAATATAATTTGCCTAAAATTTTCTTCCTTTCTGACTAAAAAACCTTTTTTTTTCGTTGAAAGTGCCTCTTTTTGGTAAAAATGTAATCTTTTTTTCTATTAAACTTGCAACTACTTTGTGTAAAATAAAAATATTTGTTGGTTGTGGATTCAACAATTTTCTTGAAATTTCGTATTTTTGAAATTGGTTAAAAGTTAAATTAGTTTCTTTGAACAGAAAGTGAATTAACTTCAGTTAAACATGCATTTTTTCATTGAAAGTTCAACTATTTTCTTGAAAATTAGTTTTTTCTTATGAATTTGACTGTTTTTGATTGAAAATTAAAATTTTTTTCGGATTATAGTGCAAAAAATTCGTCTCTTTTGGAAAATTAGAATTAGTTTTTAGTTAAAGATGCAACAGTTTGATCGACAATTAATCTGTTTCTAATTTAGAATACAAATTTTTTGGGTCGAAATTCATTATTTTAATTAAAATTAATTTTCAATATTATCAATTTATTTGTAAATGAAATTTTTGATTGAAAGTTTATATTTTCAGATTAAAAAATCAACTGTTTTGTTGAAAAATTATCTTTTTTCTTTTCAATTCAATAATTTTGGTAGTAAACTAAACTATTTTGGTAGATAATTCAACTATTTGCTTAAATATTATATTATTGACTGGAAAATCTAATTATTTGCTAGCAAATTAACTTCTTAAAGAAAAAATCATATTTTGTTGTTGAAAATTTATATTTTTTGGTTGAAAATTCAACTATTATGAAAATTAACTTTTTTCTTAAAAATTCGTATTTTTCAGTTAAAAAACTAGACTATTTTGTAGAAAATTTCCCTCTTTTGTAAAATATTTAATCTCTTTTTGATAAAAATACAGCTGATTGAAAAGTAATTTTTTTTATTGAACGTTCAATTATTAGTGTGGACATTCTTTCACTTTCTTAAAAATTTCCGGGTTCAAAATGAAATTTTTCTTTGAAAATTCATATTTTCATGTTAAAAAATCAACTGTTTTGTAACAAAAACAACTTTTTTCTTTTAAATTTCGAAATATTTGCTAGAAAATTCAACTATTTGGTTAAAAATTAAATTTTGTTATTGAAAATTAAACTACTTGGTAGAAAATTACCTTTTTTGTTAAACAATCATATTTTCTCGTCGAAAAAGTTCAACTGTTTTGTAGATGATTCTTTTTGGGTTCAAAATTCATTAATTTGAAAATTCGTCCTTTTTTGGTATAACATTAGTCTTCTTGATGGAAAATGAATCTTTTTGGTTTAAAATTTAATTATTTGATTAAAAATTTAATTATTTGATTGAAAATGACCCTTTTTGTTAAAAAAATCATATTTTACAGTTAAAAAACTAGATTGTTTTATAGAAAATTTCTCTCTTTTGTAAAATATTTAATCTTTTTTTGATAAAAAATATAGCTGATTGAAAAGTAATTTTTTTTATTGAACGTTCAATTATTAGTGTGGTAATTCTTTCACTTTCTTAAAAATTCCATTTTTCCGGGTAAAAATGAAATTTTTGTTTGAAAATTCATATTTTCATGTTAAAAAATCAACTGTTTTGTAACAAAAGCCACTTTTTTCTTTTAAATTCGTATAATTTGGTAGGAAATTCAAATATTTTGTTAAAAATGAAATATTGTTATTTAAAATTAAACTACTTGGTACAAAATTACATTAGTTTCATTAGTTTTCTTGAAAATTCGTCCTTTTTTGGTATAAATTTCGTCTTCTTGGCAGAAAATTAATTTTTTTTTGGTTTAAAATGGAACTAATTGGTGAAAATTTTATATTTTTAGTTGAAAATGAAACTAAGTGGTACAAAATTCATGTATTTGGATAAAAATGGACTTTTTTGGTTAAAAATTTAACTATTTGGTAGAAAATTTATTTTTGAAAATATTTCTTTCTTTTTGATAAAAATAGAACTGGTTGAAAATTAATATTTCTTATTAAAAATTAAGTTATTAGGTTGGAAAGTCTTTCATCATATTAAAAATTCAATTTTTCCGGGTTGAAAATGCATGTATTTGTTTAAAAATTCGTCGTTTTTATTTGGAAACTTATTTGTTTTGGTATAAATCAATTTTTTTTCAAAAACGCAACTGTTTGGTGCAAATATAATACTTATTGGTTAAAGGATTTAAATATTTTTTTAAATTTCGGTCCTTTTTTAATGTTATCAACTTTTATTATTATTTTTTTTAAAAATCTTTTTGAACTTTCTCAATAATCTCAGGAAAAATTATATTCATATATCCTTAAAAAAAAGATTCTTCTGAATAATGATGAATAATAATAATTTTTCTACTAACCTGGAGTAGGTGTTAAATTGAGGCGCTACGTTATTTGTGGACATAAGGTGTATATATCCTGCTGAATCTCCGAAGGAAAGGCATTGTGATGTAGGAGAGACATCAAAAGATAATATCATAGCACCTCCAGTAGCAACCTGAAAAACAAAATAACTTTTCCGATACCCAGAGAAAATCAAAGATTCTGATCAGGGCGGCGATTCGGCGGACGATTTGAAATTCCCGGTCATTTCCTGGTTTTCCCCGGTCACGTTTTTTCATTCTTCCGGTTAACTAAAAGTAAAATATTCATATTTTCCGCAAAACGCGAAATATTTATTTTTATTTATGACGTTCATTTCAAATCCCTTTTAACACAACAGTGCAAAAAATTGAAAAATTAATTAATTTTTTCAAAATAGTCAAACTTTAAGCTGAAAACATTTTCAAAAAATAATAACGGATTTCGAAACAAAAAAAAAAGTTAAATTAATTTAATAAAATTAATTTGTGCTCAAAAAGATAAATTGTAAACCTAAACTTAAATAATTAAATTTAAAGTAACCAAAACAAAAAATAACTTTCACAAAAATACTCACATTTTCAAATAAAGTGATGAATTTTCAGCTAAATTTTTAATCTTCAACTGGCATATTTTAAAAATTTTAAACAATAAAGATGAATTTTCAATTCAAATGATAAGTTTTTTATGGGAATAGTTGCATTTTTTTACCAGAAAAATGAATTTTCAACCGAGAAGATTAATTTTACTAAAAAAGATGAATTTTCAACTAAAAAAATGTTCAACCAAAAAGAAATTTTTAATTAACATAATGGAATATTCAACTGGAATAATAGTTACATTTCCAGTCCGAATAAATATTAAGTTTCAATATAAAAAAATCCAACAAAATAGTTCAATTTTTGGCAAAAAATTAATGTTTAGCCAAAGAAATTATTTTCTAATTAAAATGATAAATTCTCAACGAGAAAAAATAATCTGCAACAAAATATTTCAACTTTCAACCAAATAATTTTATTTGCAACCTGAACTGATGAATCTTAAACTGGAATACTTAAATTTTATATTTCAACCACAATCATTGATTTTCTACAATTCCTAGATCAAAAATATCAATTTTCAACAAAATAGTTTTCAAGTCATTTAATTTATTTTCAGTACAAAAGATTGATCTTCATCCCTCAAAAACCACGAATTTTCAAAGAATAGATCAATTTTGAACCGAAAACAATAATTTTTCATTAAAATGATGAATCTTAAACCAAAAAATTAACTTGTAACACAAAAGCCTAACTTTCTACCACGTAGTTTAAATTTTCATCCAAAAAGATTAATTCTCAACGACAAATATAATAGCTAATACTTCAAGCAAAAAAATTCTAATTTCAAATAACGCAGTTGAATTAAAAAAAAAAGAATTTTCAAGTAATATTTTCCAGTTAAATTTTCGGTTAAAAAAAATATTTATCAGCCAAGATAAAAAAGAATTTTTAACAAAATGGATAAATATTGAACCAAAGTGATGAATTTTCAACCAAAAAATATGAATTCTCAACAACGAATGTATAACTTAATTGTTAAACCCAATAAGGATCTGAATTAAAAATAAAAAACAGTTGTCTTCAACCAAAAAATACGAATTTTCAATCAAAAAATATTTTTCAGAGAAGAGAGAGAAGAAATTCCAATCAAACTATTAAATTTTTAAGCAAAAGATTGAATTTTTAACAAAATACTAGAATTTCCCAGCAAAAATTTGAATTTTCATTTAAAAATATAAATTTTTTACCAATAAATAGAATAATTAAATTTTCAGTTAAAAAAATTAATTTTCATTCAAAAAGATACGAATTACGAGTTTTCAATATAATTTCCGAATCATCAACCAGAACAGATTAATTTTTAACCAAAGTGATGCGTTTTTTACGAAAAAAGAGTAAATTTCTATAAAACAGATAGATTGTCAAACTAAATACGAACTTTAAAAAAAAAAAGGTTAATTTTTTTACCAAGGAAGAGAAAAAATGTGAACCAAATTGTTGAATTTTTAAGCTGAAAAGACGAATTTTCCACAAAATACTTGAATTTTCAACCAAAAAATTTGAGTTTTTAACAAAAAAAGTTAATTTTTCACAAAATAGTAGAATTTCTTACAAAAATTGTTGGATTTCAAACCAAATTTTTGTATTTTCAAATACAAAAGACGAATTTTCTTCAAAACGTTTTTCTTTTTAGTTATTACATGAAATGAACGTATTTACTCAAATTTATGAGTCTTTTCATCAATGATAACAATATTATAATTTTTTAAAACAATTTTACAATTATTTAAATAATAAGCATTTGTTCAAATCTATATTTTACCTAAAAAAAGCAGGAGAAACATTTTATCTTACTAAATTTTCGACAAATTTTACAATTTTAAAGTTTTAATTTGTTTATTATGAGTACCCGTAAATGTTTGAACAAATTTAAATTGTTCAAGCAATTTTTTTATTTGAATATTTTACTTTTACTATTATTTGAAAGATGGAAATATTTTTATGTTTTGATTTGCTTTTTAAGAATACTCTTAACTGTTTAAAGAAATTAAAATTGTAAAAAAAATTTTATTTTACTGATTTAATGTGTTTTTTATCAGTAGAGAGAAAAAATGTGTTATTATCTTATTCTAACTTTTTAATTCTGAGGAACGGTAGAAATTGAGTGTTAATGTTTATTCTTTTATCGCAAAAACATGCAGTTTGACTTCACTTACAATAAAAAAACACAAAATCAGTAAGCAAAAAAAAAAAGATTTTTTAAAAACAATTTTAATTTATTTAAACATTTTATAGTATTCTTACAAAGCAAATTAGCACATAAAAATATTTCAATCTTTCGAAAAATAGAAAAATAAAATGTGTAAACAAAAAAATATATAAAAAATTTAATTTGTTTAAACATCTATGAGTATTCATAAGAAACAAATTAGTACTTAAAAATATTAAAATTTGTTGAAAATTTAGTAAGATTAAAGGTTTCTCCTGTTTTTTTAAGGTAAAATATATACTCGAATAAATACTTATTATTTGAATGATTGTAAAATTATGTAAACAAATTATTTTATTGATATTATTGACTAAATAACTCATAAAGTCTAGAAAATATGTTTATTTCGCGAGTTAACTGAAAAAAACAAATATTTTAACATATTAATGTTGTTTAAATAATTGAATATTAGTTAAAAAATGACTGGGCATTCTTAACTTATCGATTAATGATTCTTTAAACTTTTAAAAAGCGTCAATAAACCGCAATATTACGTAAAATTCAAATTTGTCACTAATGATCAAAGGTCAAAGCATCGACAAAAGTAATTTGGTGATAGTGAATTCTCTTTGGTTAAAACTCATTCTATTATTAATTTCTGCAAGTCTTGATGGAGGTTTCTAAGCACACTTCAGAAAAAAATAATTTAGGTTAAAATTGTTTATTTAACAGTATTTATTTATTTAAAGGTTTAGTTTTTCTTTCTCTTCAGGAAAAAACTACCATTTTTATTTAATTCTAATGAGCAAGGCCCCATTTTATTCTTTGAAGGATTCTCTAAAATTATACGCGATTATACGCGGTGTCAATTAAAATTAAAATTACGATTGTTTATAACAATAATAACTGTATGGCTTCTCAATTAATTTTTTAAAATAAAATCCATCAAAATAGAAATTTAGAGAATCGTTCGTAGAATAAAATGGGGCCTTGCTCATTATTCCACGTTAATTACATGGGAAATTCGAGAAAAAAAATCCACCAAGTATAAATAAGAACCACTTCAGTGTTTTATTCTCACCTGGAAAATCTAGAAATTTCAGGGAATCCTTATACGCCTTAAAAATCGCGAAATTGTCAGACATTTTTTTTCTTAATGTTAGGTAAGTTCTTTGAGAATATGCACACTTTTTTTAAAATTCTTAATATTAAATTAAGTGGTTAAAAATTAAATTTTTTGTTTTTCTCGGGTTTTACCGGTCAAGTCGCCACCCTGATTCTCCCGGAAAAAAATTAAAATCGTCACCTGGTATAAACAAGTCATCGAGGGCAGCACATTGGCATAAATAGTATCAAGAAGCTGCATTTGTCCGAGTGAAGATACGACAGCTACACGACTCGAGTAACTCGGTAGGAACTTCAGTAAGAGTGGACAAATCATAGTTGTGACTGGACTCAGAGCTCTCATTTGCCTCAAGTCATATGCCATCAAGAATCGGTCAACTGTCATTCCCTGACGACTAAATTCATATTTCTGATTAATCAAAGGTCCACCAAAAAGCTGCCTGAATTTAACCCTTAGCGGCCACAAGGGGTAACTAGTTACCCCCGGTTCAGAAAACGTGAACTTAGAGGTCTAAAACTTTTGAAATTGTTACAAGTAACGACATCTGTCGGTAGAATGAGAATATTACCGAGAAATAAATTCTCTGAGAATTTATGAGAATCTCAGAATTAATTTTAATTTATAGAAAATTGAATTTTTTCGTTAACTTTTCGGTTGAAAATTCAACTCTTTTTTTGAAAGTTTGTCTTTTTTATTTTTAAGTTTACCTGCTTTAGCTGAAATTAATTATTTTTTTTTGTTGATAAAAATGCAACTGTTTGGTTAGAAATTAAGCTATTATACGATTATCTTGAAAACTTAACTATTTCGTAGAAAATTTACTTTTTGTTTAAAATCTATATTTTGGTGTTGAAAAATGAACTGAAATATTTTCTCGATGAAAGTTTTACTTTAAAAAAAAAAAAAATTTATCACAAATTCATGTTTTAGTACAAAATTTATCTTTTTTGGATAAAAATGCAACTTTTTGGTAGAGAATTTCACTATTTTGTTAAAAATTCATCCTTTTTGGTTGAAAAAATTCGTCGTTTTTAATTGAAAATTCAATTTTTTTCGTAGAAACTTATTCTTTGTTAAAAAATTCATATTTTGATCCAGAAAAGTTAACTGCAATCCTTTTTTCGATGAAAATGCAACGATTTAAAAAAAAAATTAATAATAATTCATCTGATTTCAGAGAAATTTAATCTTTTTGGGATAAAAATTGAGATTCAAAAATCCAATTTTTTTCATACAAACTTATTTTCGGTTAAAAAATTCATATTTTAATAATGAAAAGTCAACCGAAATCTTTTTTAAAACAAAACTTAACTGTTTTTTTGAAAATTTATCTTTAAATTCACCTGTTTTAGTAGAAATTTCTTTTTTTTTTATATAATAATTTTTTGAAAATTAATCTTTTTCAATTGAAAATTCAACTGCTTGGGTAAAAGTTAAACTATATAAGCCTTTTATTGGTATAAAATTAATTTTTTAACTGAAAATGTACCTTTCCCATTTTTTTAAGATTCATCTTTTTGAGTTGAATTCACCTGATTTAGCAGAAATTACATCTTTCTTAGATAAAAATGCAACTGTTTCGTTGAAAATTCAACAATTTTGTTGGAAAGGCATACTTTATGGTTAAAAATTCTGCTTTATTGTTGAAAATCTAACTATTTCGTAGAAAATTTAATTTTTGTTTAAATTTAATATTTCGGTGTTGAAAAGAGAACGGAAATATTTTCAGGATGAAAATTCAACTATTGAATTGAAAAGTCAATTGGATTTTTTTCAGATGAAAACTGAACAATTAAAAAAAAAATTTTTTTCAAATAAAAATTCATCTGTTTTATAAGAAATTTCATCTTTTTGGTAGAGTATTCAACGATTTTGTTGAAAATTAATATTTTTTGGTTCAAAAAATGCGTCTTTTTAGATTGAAAATTCCATTTTTTTTCGTTGACACTTGTCCTTTTTCTTTAATTCATATTTTGAAAAGTCAACTGAAATATTTTTTAAAAATGAAAATCAAACTATTTTTCCTGATAAAAATTCATCTGATTTAAGATAAATCTCATCAATTTGGATAAAAATGCATCTATTTGGCAGAAAAATTTAAAAATTCTGAGAAAAAGTCGTTTTTTTTTCGTTAAAAATTGGTGCTTTTGGATTAATAATTCAATTTTTTTTCGTAGAAACTGATTCTTGGTTAAAAAATTCATATATTTTTTTTTTGGTTGAAAAAATTCGTTATTTTGGATTAAAAATTCAATTTTTTTCGTAGAAACTTTTTTTTTGTTACAAAAATTCAATGTTTGATTTTACTAAGTTAATTGGAATCTTTTTTGGATGAAAACTCAACTTTTATTATAATAAAAAATTTTTTTAAAAAGTCATCCTTTTTGGTTGAAAATTCATCTCTTTGAATTGAAAATTATTTCTTGTTAAAAAATTCATAGTTTGATCGTGAAAAATCGACTAAAATCTTTTTCAACAGAAAATTCGACTATTTTTTTTTAACTTCATCTTTTATGGAAGAAATTTTATTTTTTGTATGAAAATGCAATTCTTTGGTTAAAAATCGTTCTTCTTTGCTTAATAATTTAACTAATTTGTATAAAACATTATATTTTAGGTTGAAAAGTTATCCAGTTAATTAAAAGTTTAATTATTTTGTTATAAATTAATCTTTTTTAATTGAAAATTCAACTGCTTGTGTAAAAGTTAAACCACATTGTGAAAATTTGTTTACTTTAGGCTTATGTCAGGTTGAAAATTCAACTTTCTAGTGGAAAATACTTCTTTTTTTGTTTAGAATTAACTTTTGACAGAAAAAGGAACTTTTCCATTTTTAAGATTAATATTTTTTAGTTGAAAAGTAGCGTTTTTTTTGGTAACAAAGTTATTTTTTAGTTTGAAATTTCCTTTCTTTTTGCGTAAAAATGCATCAGTTTCGTGAAAAATTAATTTTTTGTTGAACAGTCATATTTTTTGTTTGAAGGTCTAATAATTTAGACAAACTTTTATTTATTTTATGGGTGAAAAATCTTTACTTGTTGGCAATTCGTGTTTTTGATTTTAATATTCTTTTCTTTTGTTAGTATAAATTTGATTCTTTTTTTATTAAAATATAAACTATTACACTTTTTCGTTGGCAATTTGTCTAATTAAGTTAAATATTTAACTACTATGTTAAACATTCAATTCTTTTGTTAAAAATTCCAGTATTTTGTTAAACAGTTATCTTTTAAAGTAGAAAAACTTTTTTTTTTTAAATAAATTAATACATTTGAAAATTTTAAATTTGTATATGAGGCAATGTACTTCCTGAACATGTATGAGCTAGAAAATAATTTATATTCAACCGCTAATATTACCTGACCAATAAAAATATTGTTAAAAATCATAAATTCTTAAATTCTCTTAAATTTTTCTAAGTTCTCCTAAATTTTGTCATATTCTCGGTTATATAATCTGAACTTAAATTCTCAGGAATTGAAGAACTCTACCGGTAGTAGACAAGAGTGAGATGTGACTCTATTACATAGGAAGCCGAAAAAATGCTTGGCGGCGCTTTGAGCGTTCGTTTTCTCAACTAATCAGATTTAAGATTAGTAATTTTTTTCACTTTTCCCTCCGGTAATTTTGCAATATATATACATATATAAAATGGGGTTTTCAGAAAAAAAATCATTATATATTTTTTTTTCTGAAAACCCCATTTTTTCTGAATTTTCATATATATGACCAGTTTTTAGATCGCCATCTATAAATTGACCAATAAAAATAATTACAAATGTTTAAGAACTCTTCAACAAACATGAAAAAATCGGTTAGACGTTTTAAAACACCCATATGTGTTGTAAAACTAGGTTTTTCAACGTGGGGTAATAAGTTACCCCATGTGGCCTTGCTGAGGTATGGCCGCTAGGGTTAATTGATTTAATTTAATCTGGAAATAAATAAATTTTTTGAAATAAATTTTCAAATAAATTAATACATTTGAAAATTTTAAATTTGTATATGAAGCACTGTAATTCCTGAACATGTATGAGCTAGAAAATAATTTATATTCAACCGCTAATATTACCTGATCAATAAAAATATTGTTAAAAATCATAAATTCTTAAATTCTTTAAAATTTTTTTAAGTTCTCCTAAATTTTGTCATATTCTCGATTATATAACCTGAACTTAAATTCTCAGGAATTGAAGAACTCTACCGGTAGTAGACAAGAGTAAGATGTGACTCTATTACATAGGAAGCCGAAAAAATGCGTGGCGGCGCTTTAAGCGTTCGTTTTCTCAACTAATCAGATTTAAAATTAGTAATTTTTTT
>NC_046662.1:43569886-43598428 GCF_010883055.1 Belonocnema kinseyi | reverse complement strand
AAAAATCCATTTTTTCTGATTGACCAATAAAAATAATTAGAAATGTTTAAGAACTCTTCAACAAACATGAAAAAATCGGTTAGACGTTTTTAAACACCCATATGTGTTGTAAAACTAGGTTTTTCAACGTGGGGTAATAAGTTACCCCACGTGGCCTTGCTGAAGTGTGGCCGCTAAGGCTTAATTGGTTTAATTTAATCTGGACAAGTAGCCTTGAGAGAGAGAGAGAGAGAGAGAGAGAGAGGAATTCATTAATTCTTGTGCATGATCCTGATTTATCTACAATATGCCTGTTGAGTAGCTATGACAGCGCCACCAATTTGGAACTATTGGGAAGAAAATTGAATTTGAATTTAATTTTAACAAGCAATCTTATAGTAAATAACTAATTTTAGACCTCAGTATAATATTCCTGATTAAAATGAATGGATATTTATTGCTTTTTTCAATTTAAATTTCTCTAATAACTTTGAGATACCCAATAATTCGCGTGTCAGATGGCGCTGCTATCAAGTTAAAAGAGATACCCTACATGCGTAAAATAAATTCCAAATTTAAAATCAGAAAGGAGGAAAGTTGTGCCTTTTCTCACCTGTTACTAAAGCCACAAGTGACGAGGTAATTTCCTTGGACGTCAAAATCACTCAAAGAACCACTGTGGGTGTCTAAAGTGTGTTCGATGGAGAGTGTGTTTGGGTCTCGAAGATCGATCCTGCCTGCAGGATTACCGGCACATATGAGTCTGCTATGCTGTCTCAATATTGCACAACCACTCTCACCTACATGAACCTACAATAATACAAATTTTTACATCTTTCTTGAGGAAAAAATCGGACGTCTAATGGAAATAGTGGTCTATCATTTCGCCACCTGGTGGCGAAAACTGGAACTAGAAGAGTAGGTATCATTTAAAAGACGTACATTAATTTTTGCATAAAAGAGGGTGCCCTTTTTAATCAAAGAACAAAATTCCCGGTCATTTCCCGGTTCACAAATATTTTTCCCGGCCAATAAAATGTAAAAAATCGAAATATAAAGATAAACAGTAAAAGTACAAGTAATACAAAAAAAAAACCAACTAAAGCTTTGAAAGTGGAACTCTTGATGTTTTAACTTTTAAAATTAAAGCTTAAAAGTATTTAAATTCTAAAAATTCCTATTTAATTTTTCAATAATTTATACGTATAATCTGGCATGTACTAACACTTTTCAACTGAATAATTTCAAGTTTAATGAATTTAAACTGCAAAATTCCGAATTTTTAATATTCATAAATTATAGAGTTCAAAGATTTAGATTAAGCTCCAGAAATATAAATCCAGGTTAACATTTTCAATACTCTAAATTAAAGAATAAATCAATGAACCTTAAAAATGGTCAAAATTATATTATTCAGTTATTTCCGGCCAATTAATATTTTTAAATTTACATTTTTTCAACTTAAAAGTTCTTAAATCAGAATTTAAATTGTTTTTATTTTAAATAGTTTAAGCACCCTTGAAATTTTTTACTTTTGAAATTGTTGTCAAAACTTCTCAAGAACTTTAAAAATTAATTGAATTTGTCCTACAAATTTGAGAAAATTCTGCGAATTGAAAAAAAATGTCCTTAAAATTTGGATTTCTAAATAACAATTGAACAGTTATTATTTATAGAAACAATTAGAGTAATTTTAGGAGACATTTAGAAGTTTGAAAAAGATTAAAAATTAATTTAGAACTTAAAATGATTTCAAATAATTTTAACGAAACGTGTTTACCGAAAAAATTTGGTTATATGTAACGATATTTCGGTGCAAATACAGCTTACAAAAAATGCAGCTTACAAAAAATGTAGAGGCTTTGTAAGAATTGTGAAAGGCTCCAAACGAATAAAAACATTTTTTTTAATTCCTAGGAAAAATTGAAAATGATTCTTCATTTTGGAAAATTATTTTAACAGAATATTCAAAAAGATTTTAAGAGAATTCCAATGTTATTAAAAACAACCAATGGATAATTTAAGGATTTCTTTTTAATTTTTAAGATTTTCTAAAAATTGTAGGACAAATTTTATTCAGTTTAAAATATGTTTAGAAGTTCTGAAATTTTGTTTCGAAAAATTCGTTTAAATTACTTAATATAATTTTAAGGTTTTAATTAATTTTTAATCTTTTCAATACTTCTAAATATCTCTTAAAATTAATCAAATTTCTCTACAAATAATACGTGATCAATTATTATTTATATATCAAAATTTAACAATTTCCCTTACAAATTAAACATTGTATTAAGTAGAACAACAAAAATTATAACGTTAAAATGTTAAAAGATTTTCGCAATTTTAACAATTGGCTTCAATTGAGCCGTCTTAAATTATAAGTTAAATATTGCTAAATATTAAATAATTATCCTTTTTCTTAATAAAAACTCTTTCAATTAAATGGGTTCAAATTGGAATAATTTAGACTGAAACTATATTTTTTATTTAATAAAAGCCAGCGGCCACCCTGATAAAAATATTTTTACGATATTTTTGTGAAGTAAAAACAATTTTAAAAAATTGAATTCTGAGAGGCAAATACTCGAAAGTTTAAATTGAAGAATCAATCAACGAATTTAAAAATTGTCCAAACAATTATTCATAAACTGAACACTTCTTAAATTAAAAGTTAAATTATTTATATTTTAAATGGTTAAAAAATCCTTAAAATGCTTCCAAATTTTATTGGAAAATCTTGAAACATCTGCACGTTGTTTACATTTTTTTCAAATTTTTAAATTATTTTTGAAATTATTTTAGAACTTTTAAACATCCTTGAAAATTAATCCACTTTTTTCTAATTTTTTTCTTAATTCTGTCAAATTAAATAAATTTCCTTAAAATCTTCCACATGCATTTTTGATAATTTCGTAAATCTTTTTAAATAATCACTCAAAATTATCTTTAAGAAATAAAAATCATTTTCAATTTTCACAGGAAATGTTTTTTGATCTTCTGAAGCCATTCAAAATTTTTAAAAAGCTTTTGAATTTGTTGTTCGAGATCTGCCAATATCTAGATTTTCTTTTAAATTATGCCGTGGGCTATTGACACCGAAATTCAACCATTTTTTACACACAAATTACATTTTTTAAATAGAAGAATTAAAATCTAACGTTCAAAATTTAGTTTTTAATATTGACTATAATTACTGATTTTGAATAAACAGTCAGATATTCCTAAATATTAATTAATTCTTATTTTTCTTAATTAAAAAATTTCAAATTGAATGGTTTAAAAATGTAATATTTTAGACTAATCTATAATAATTTTAAAAATTAAAAATAAATAAAAATTAAAACAATGAAAATAAAAATTTTTAAAATCACTATTAATTTAGATTGACAGTTGATCAACTAAAAATATTTTTTATCTAAAATTTTCGATTTCAAACGCTTCTAATTTTGAATGGCTTACGTCTTTAAAACTGAATTTTAAAATTCTTTAAACTAAAATGTACACTTAACAATTAAAATCTAAAATAAAAAATTTCTTAAAGTGGAAGATTTTGGAAATACGCATTCTAAAATGAATTACATATATAACATATTACATATATCACCTTATTAGATGTAAATTCGATCTAAGCCCCTTTGTTTCCAAAAAAAGACTTATTTTTAGTATCGAATAAATAATTTAATATCTGCAACAAAAATTGCGCGGAAAATAAAATGGATCTTTAAAATCGTACCTATTCTCTCTAGTTCGGATTTTTCTCACCAGGTGGCGTATCGCAGTTCAACCATTCCCAAAAGTCAGGTTGTCTGGTGATTAGCTCATTTTCCGGGGTTTTTCAACCGATCAATTTAATGGTGCCTTTTTGTAATTTTTTTTTTTGTAACACATGACACTAGACTGATCGAAAAATAAAATTTTAATCCGTATCAATACACTAAAGATTAATATTATCGACATAAGAAAAATTTTCAGTTGCATTTTTAACCATATAGTTGAATTTTCAAGCCAAAAAGACAAATTTTTTTAGAATACAGTTGAATTTTCGAAAAAAAAATTAAATTGTCACTCAAGAGAGATTGATTTTCAAATAAGAAGTTCAACTTTTGTTAACATAGAAGATGGATTTTTAAAATAAAAGATCTAAGTTTTAAATAAACAGTTGAATTTTCGAAAAAAAAGATGAATTTTCGAATAAAAGACGAACTTTGAAGAAACGACATCAATTTTCAAATTAAAGAGATCAATTTTTTAAAAGAGAGTCGAATTTTTAACCTGAAGTGTTGAATTTCTGACAAAAGAGTTTATTTGATGCAAAAAAAAGATGACTTTAACAATATAGATACATTTTTAACAAATAAATCAACTTTCAACAAAATAATTTATTTTTGATCAAATAGTTGAATTTTAAAGAAACAAAGATGACTTTCCAAACAGAAATATTATTTTTCTACCAAAAAACCATAAATTAATTTTAAACCAAATAGTTAAATTTTTTACTAAAAAAAAAACATTCATTTTTTAGAAAAGAATTAAAAAAGCTAAATTTTAAACAAAATAGTTTATTTTTGACCAAATAGCTAAAATTTTAACGAACTAATATGAATTTTCAGCCAGGGAAATTAATTTTCAACCAAAAGACGAATTTTCAACAAACGACATAAATTTTTAACTAAATAGTTGAGTTTTCAACTGAAAAAAAGTAAATTTTTTAGAAGATAGTGGAATTTTCTTCCCGAAAAGTTAAATTTTCGACAAAGAAGTTCACTTTGAGTGAAAAAATATGATTTTAACAAAATAACTAAATTTTCACCCAAATAATTAAACTTTCAAAAAAATAGATGAATTTTTAACAAAAAAAAGATGACTTTTCAACCAGGGAAATTAATTTTCTATCAAAAGACGGATTTTCAATAAGCTACATACATTTTCAACCAAAATTTTGAGTTTTTAACTAAAAAAGATCAATTTCAAACAACAGAGATTATTTTTTTTACAAAGAAAGATGTTTTTTCAACCGAAAAGAATAAAAATTCAATAACACAGTTGAATTTTTTACTAAAAAATATAATTTTACCAAAACGTTTAATCTTAAACAATATAATTAAACTTTCAACAAAATAGTTGATTTTTTCCAAATAACTGAATTTTTAACCAATAAGATTAATTTTCAATAAACTACATAAATTTTCAACTAAATAGTTGAATTTTCAATTAAAAAAGATCAATTTTTTAGAAGGCAGTTAAATTTTCGACAAAAATGTTCACTTTCAGCCAAAAAAACGATAACATTAACAAAATAGCTAAATTTTTAACAAAATAATTAAACTTTAAGCAAATTAATTGATTTTTGAACAAATAGCTGTATTTGTAATGAAAAAGATGACTTTTCAACCAGGGAAATGAATTTTCTACAAAATAAATTAATTTTAAACAAAATATTTATTTTTTTTTTATTTAAAAGTCCATTTCTTAGAAGAAAGTTGAATTTTCGATAAAAAAAAGTTCACTTTCAGCTCAAAAGATAAATTTCTAACCACGACAGATGCCTTTTCTATAAAAAAGCTAAATTTTAAACAAAATGGTTTATTTTTGACCAAGTAGTTTACTTTTTAACGAATAAATATAAATTTTCAATCAGGGAAATTAATTTTCTACCAAACGACGAATTTTCAAAAAAACGACATAAATTTTTAATTAAATAGTTGAGTTTTCAACTGAAAAAAGGTCCATTTTTTAGAAGATAGTGGAATTTTCTTCCCGAAAAGTTTAATTTTCGATAAAAAGTTCACTTTAAGCAAAAAAATATGACTTTAACAAAATAACTACATTTTTAACTAAATAATTATAATGTCAACAATTTTCGACCAGAAGATAATTTTACCAAAACAGTTACATTTTTAACAATAAGATTAAACTTTCAAAAAAATAGTGAATTTTTTTCCAGAAAGCTGAATTTTTAATTAAAAAATATGAATTTTTAACCAAGAAGATTCATTTTGAACAAAATACATGAATTTTAGAATAAACAGTTGAATTTTCTACAAAAAAAAAAGGTCAATTTTTTCGAAGAAAATTGAATTTGCATCCCGAAAACTTGATTTTTCGACAAAAAAGTTCATTTTTCAGCAAAAAAAAAAAAATGAATTTTTAACCACGATTGATAACTGTTTCACGATAAAAGATCAATTTTCGACCAAAAAAGATGACCGACAGAATAATTTTCTACCAAAAGATGAATTTTCAACAAACTACATAAATTTCCAACCAAATATTTGAATTTCCAACTAAAAAATATGACTTTTCAGCCACCCATAGATGACTACTACCATAAAAGATTAATTTTCGACCAAAAAAAGGCGACATTAACAAAATAGTTAAATTTTGAACAAAATAATTAACTTTTGTAATGAAAAAATATGACTTTTGAATCATAAAAGATGGATTTTTAATTCAAAAGTAAAAACTTTTAAATAAACAGTTAAACTTTCGGCCAAAAAATACCACTTTAACAAAATAGTTAAATTTTCAAATAAATGCTTGAATTTTTAACAAAATGTTGAACTTTTAACAAAAATAAAATTTAACTTACAGAGATGAATTTTCAATAAAAATGATTAATTTTCTACCAAAAGACGATGTTTCAAAAAAGGACATCAATTTAAAAAAAAAACAGTTGAATTTTCAACTCCAAAAGAACAATTTTTTAGAAGACAGTCGAATTTGCAACCTTAAAAGTTGAATTTTCGACAAAAAAGTTCATTTTCAGCCAACAAAGATGAATTTTCAACCACGATGAATTTTCGATAAAAAAGATGATCTCAACAAAAAAGCAAATGTTTGAACCAAACAATTAAATTTTGAACGAAATAATTGATTTTTCACCAAATACCTGAATTTTTAACACAAAAAATATGACTTTTCAACCAAAAAAGATAAATTTTCAACAACGATAGAATGTTTTTCAATAAAACAGTTAAATTTTCAACCAAAAGAGATCGACTTTAACGATACAGATGATTTTTTTTCCAAATAGCCGAAATTTAAAACTACAAAGATGAATTTTCAATTAAGAAGCTTAATTTTCTAACAAAAAGATGAATTTTTAACAAATTAGTACGTGAATTTTCAACTAAAAAAGATGCATTTTTCGGAAGAGGGTCTTCAACCCGAAAATTTGCATTTTCGAGAAAAAAAAATCATTTTCAGCCAATAAAGATGAATTTTCAACCAAGAGAAATGACACTTTCACCATAAAATATGAACTTTAAATCCAAAAGGACGAATTTCCGAAAAAAGAGTTGAATTTTCGACCAGAAATTACGACTTTGACAAAATAGTTGAATTCTTAACAAAATAATTTAACTTTCAACAAAATAGTTATTTTATTTAACAAATTGCTGAATTATTAACCTACTAATATGAATATTTAACGGAGGAGAATAATTTTCTACTAAAAAGTGGAATAGTTAAATTTTCAGTATAAAAAAAATAATAATTTTCAATAGAAATGAAAACGAATTATCAGCCAGTTGAATTTTTAACAAAATATTAAAGTTTTCAAGCTAAAAAGTCGAATTTTTCATAAAAAAGTTAACTTTCTAACGATAAGAGGAATTTTCAACCAAATAGTTCAATTTTCAAGCAAAGGAGATATATTTTCAGCCAAAAATGGAAACGTTAAATTTTCAGTTTAAAAAACTAATTTTCAACAAACAAAAATAATTTTTCTATGGTTGAACTCAACTAAAAAGACGAATTTTTTAGAAAATATTTTAATCCTCTGCTGAAATTATGAATTTTCAACAAACAAGATTAATTTTTTACCCAAATAGAAAACTAATTTTTTAACAAAAAAAAAAAAGCAAATTTACAACAAAATATTGAAATTTTATGCAGGAATTTCTTATGCAATTTCTTGTGCAAGGAAAAAAATTATTTTTGAGCAAAGTAGTGGAATAGTTTAATTTTTAGTTTAAAAAAGTAGATTTTCAGCAAAGAAGTTATATTTCCAACCAGAGATGAATTTTCAATTAAAATGGTGAATTAAACAAAAAAATTAACTAAAGACTATAAATTTCAACGAAGTAATTTTATTTCCAACCTATAAGATGAATTTATAACCGAAATGAAGAATTTTTCAAAGAAAAAGATCATTTCCTACAAAAAAAATCGATTTTTTAACAAAATACGTGGATTTTCAACAAAATAGTTGAAATTTCAATTAAAAAGACCAATTTTTATCTAAAAATGGAACAGTTACAATTTCAATTAAAGAAATTAATTTTTTACTGAACAGAATAACTTTCAAATAAAATTATAAGTTTTCAACTGGAATTGTTGAACTTTATACCAAAACACATACATTTTCAAACAAATAGTTTAATTTTGAAATAAAAAGTATCAATTTTCAAGCAAATTTTCAATCAAAAATAGAATAGTTAATTTTTCTCTTAAAAATTTCATCCTTATGCAAGAAGAAAAATGAATTTGAAGCAAAGTAGTTAAATTTCCTATTTGGAATAGTTACACTTTTAGTTAAAAAAATTAATTTTCAACAAAGTAGTTACATTTTGAACCAGAGATGAATGTCCAATTTAAAGGTTGAATCTTAATAAAAAATTAATTAGTTCAATTTTTAACTAAAAAAAGACGAATTCGCAACGAACAATGTAACAAAAATCCCAGTCCCAAAATAAAAACGATATTTATTTTCTAAAATTCTCTGTTTCACGTCAGGATAATTATTTTATAAATTGATCAAAATGACAGAAATAAATAAAACTTGAACTTTACACGGATTTTTCAGAAAAAAGTTAAGTTTAAAATCATAAAAGAGGAATTTCTACATTTTCAGATAAAAAATTAATTTTTAACAAAAAAAAAAAAAAAATGAATTTGCAACAAAATATTGAAATTTTCAAATAATTTAATTTCTATCCAAATAGAGGAATTTTTAACAAAATTAATTAATTTAATTAATTAATTTTCTACCAAATAGTTAAATATTCAACTTATAAAGAAACCAATTTGACTCAAGAATGAAATAACTACATTTTCAGATAAAAAATTAATTAAAAAAAAAACGAATTTGCAACAAAATATTGAAATATTCAAAAAAATAATTTAATTTCATACTAAATGAATATTCACGAAGAAAAAATAAATTTAAAAAAGCAGTTTCTCTTTAAACCTAGTATTTGATTAAAAAAAAGAATTATGAAAAAAAATAGTTGATATTTAAAAACAGAGTTAATATTAAGTCAAAAGCAGTTGAATTTCACCAAATAAGACGAATTTTCAAAAAAATTATTGAATTCTTAACCAAAACAGATTAATTTTCAACTAAGAAGTTGCATTTTGAACCAAAAAGGATGAATTTCAACCAAGAGGATTAACTTTCTACAAAACATACGATTTTCTCACAAAATAGATGAATTTTCAATAAGAGAAGATAAATTTTCAATTAAAAAAATTAACTCTTAAATAAAAATGCAATTGTCACCTTTTGGGGTGAAAACATTAATTCTTAATTTAAAAAAAAAGAGTTCATAGCTACATTTCAACCAAAAGTTGATTTTTAACTAAAGATTCATTTTATAAAAAAAAAAATGATCAAAATACATGAATTTTTAACAAAAGTACTGGAATTTGCAATTAAACATAATAAATTTTCAGCCAAAAATTTAAAAACAATTCAGATTATTTTCGAATATAAATATAATGATAGACTTTTCAAGAAACAAAAACTAGCTTTTATCCGAGAATAATTAGTCTTTCTGTTAAGGTTCTATTAATTGAGTTAAAAAGTAAGCGAAAAAACGAGAGAGTGAAAGTTTCTCAAAAACAGGAGAAAAATTAAGAAATCTTTAAAAAAGGGAAAAATAGTTTATAGACGATCCCCAATTTTTTAATTTAAATTATATCAATGTTTATTTTCAATTGTTTCCATTTTTGAAGAAAAATTGTGCAAACATAGTATAAATTTCAATGTTTTCTTAAAATTTGAATCAAATCTATTATAATAAATATTTTTTAAATATTTCTAGGATCATTTTAAAGGTAAATTTTTATAGAATTATACCAGCCTATCACCATTATTGTTAAAAAATTTGCTTGTATGGTGCAACAGATTTAGAATTAAAACAAAAATGTTGGAAAAATTTCAAATACTTTTTCTGATAAAAGAAATATTTTTTGTAAAATATGGGTAATAAGTAATTATGACGTTTCTATCACATTTATTTAAAATACATATATGTAATTTATAAACAAAGTCGTTATTTATTATTCAAACGTTGTAAAATATTTATTATATTAAATTTTATTTAAATTTTTATAACAAATGAAAATTAAATTAAACAAGAATGATTAAAATTAAAATAATATGAGAGAAAAATTACAGCTAATAGAATTGAGATTAAAAAAATATATATATAAAGTAGAAAAGATAAATGTTTCGATTCAGTTAAATTGTGAAAAAATAGAAAATAATTCCAGAGTTATAATTACGACAAAAAATACTGACCAATCCTGTCTGAGTGTATCTCGTGAGATTAAAATCAATCAGTTTTTCTTGATGACCAGCCATTAATAATCTCGTCGGAGAAATTTGGAGCATGCATTGCATATCCGCCATATTTTTTGACCTGCAATATTAAAAGTAAGAGGAAAAGGTTGGAAAATATTTTTATTCAACAGAATTCGGCTGAAATGTTGGGGAAAAAAATCCTGTAAATTATCTTCCTTGGATAAATCAGGGTGGCCGTTTTAATCAAAGAAAAAAATAAAATTCCCGATTCAGTTCCAAAAATATAAATACAAGTTATCATTGTCAATACTTTCAATTGAGGAATCAATTAATGAATAAAAAATTATTTTAATTTCAAATAGTTTAAAAATAATTAAAATGTTTCGAAATTTTATTTTAAACTTTTAATACATCTAAATGTTGTTATACATTTTTTTCATATTTTATATTATTTATCCAAATTTTTTCAGAACTTCTAAGCATCCTTTAGAATGATTTTAATTTTTCTTAAAATTATTATTTTTTTAATTCTGCCAAATTAAAAAAAAAAATTTATCTGACAATCTTCCACATTCATTTTTGATAATTTTGTAAATCTTTCTATATCTTTTTAAATATTCACTTAAAATTAAATTTTTAGGATAAAAAATCATTTTCAATTTTACTAGGAAATGTTACATTATTATTCTGAAGTTTTATAAAGCTTCTAAATTTTCTGTTCGAATTCTGCCAAAATTGATATTTTATTTTAAATTAGACCGTGGGCTATTTACACCAAAATTTTGGTACGAATAGCCGGATTTTTTCGGTAGACGTAGACACTTCATTTAAATTATTTCAAATTTTTTATTGATTTTGAATTTTTTCAAAACTTCTAAATATCTTTTCAACTTAATCGAATTTTTTCTAAAAATAATATTTCTTCAACTTTTGTTATTTATGCATCAAAATTAAAAAATTTGACTTGCAAATTAAATTTTTTGAAATAGAATCATGAATATTGTAACGTTTGGAGATTATTTTTTTTTCTTAGTTTTCAAAATTTAATTTATAATTATTACTGATTTTTAATTAATTCCGATATTTCTAAATATTAGGTGATTGTTCTTTTTTTTTAAATTAAAACAATGTCAAATTAAATGGTTAAAAATATAAATATTTTAGACTGAAATAATATTTGAAATTTAATAAAAGCTTTGAATTTTGAATAAATTATTCTGAAGTTATTTTAAAATTGAAAATAGTTTATAAAGCTAATTTAAAGGAATTTAAAGGAAGTAAGAATTCGATGATATTTAAAAAAATTAAAGATGAATTTTTAAAAAATCATGTAAACTGAAAACAATTTAAAAATATTGTGAAAATAAATTATAAAAATTGTTTTTTTTTTATAGTTGTTGGATGTTTTATAAGAAAATTTCCCAACAAAAAAATCTCTGGACAAAAATTGAAAAGAGGAAAGAAAAATGAGAATTTGTATTTTTGTCCATTTTTTAAGGGTCTTTTTTTTTAATTTGAATAAAAAGATGAGTTTTCAATTAAAACAATTAATATTAAACTGAAATAGATGGACTTTCAACCAAAATTAATTTTTACTAAAAAAGCAAAACTGTAAATCAAAACTTAAATTATCAAATATTAGGTTAATAAAATGAATTTCCAATAAAACAGAAGTTTTTTTTAAGTAAAGCTATAAATAAAATATTGGAATAGGATTAAATTTTGAGTTATAAAAATTACTTTCCACAAAAAAAGTGAATTCAGAAAAAAGTTACATTTTCAAACAAATTGATAAATTTTCAACTAAAATTGTCAATCTTTAACTGAAATAGTTTAATTTCCAACCAAGAAGATTAATTATTACCAAAAAAAATATAAATTTTCAACTAAAAAAGATCATTTTCCTATTAAAAATTGAAAACTTAAATTTGTAGTCAAATAATAAATGTTCAAGCAAAGAGACGAATTTTTATCTAAAATTATGGAATATTCAAACATAATAATAATTACATTTTCAGTGCAAAAATATAAAATAATTTTTCATCCAAAATCCGAAAATGATCATATTTAACCGTAATTCTTGAATTTATAATCCAAAAGAATAATTTTTAAACAAGAAGATAAACTTGGTAAGAAAAAGATCATGTTCTACAAAAAAAAAAAGAAAAGATTTTCAACAAAATATGTGGATTTTCAAAGAAATAGTTGAATTTTCAATTAAAAAGACAAATTTCCATTCAAATTGTTGAATTTTGACAAGAAAAAAATCAAATTTTAACTAAAAATGGACAATCAAATTTTCATTTGAAGGAATTAATTATTTTATTTTATATAATATATTTTATATATTATTTTTTTATTTTAATTTATTTAATTTAATTTATTATTTAATATTATTTTATTAATATATTTTCAACTAAAACGATGAAAATTCAACTGAAATAGTTAAAAATTATATAAGAACTATGCATTTTCTACAATAAATATAAATTTTGTACCAAAGAGGCAACTTTCGTTTGATTTATAAATAAATAGAAATTCAATGATAAATTATTATTTAATTAAACCGAGATAATCTGAAAAATCTGCAACTGAAGATAAAATAGAAATCCCTTTTTTAAATTGAGAAAAATGATAAAAATAATGAAAAATTGAATTTTACTGTCGTCAGAATAAAATTGATTTTTAATTTTACCGGTTAACATGACAAAATTAATGTTCAACCAAGCAGATGAATTTTCAACTTAAACTATGGAATATTAAACTGGAATAAGTTAAATTTTCAGTAGAAAAAAATAAACTTAAAAAAATAGTTACACTTCCAAACAAATTGATCAATTTTCAAAATTTTGACTGAAATTATTGAATTTTAAACCAGAAAGGCGAATTTTTAATTAAAGTGATGAATTTTTAACTAGAATAATTCGAAATTTTTACAAAAAGGTGAAGTTTTGAACAAGAAGTTCAATTTATACCAAAATGGACCAATTTTCAACCAAAAAATATCATTTTTCAACCAAAAATAAAATAATTACATTTTTAGTCAAAACATAAGTGTTCAACCAATGAGATGAATTTTTAACTAAAATGATGAAATACTCAATTGGAATAATAGTTACATTTTCATTTTAAAAAAAAATTAACAAAAAAATAAAAAAAAAAGTTAAATTTTCGATAAAAAATATTTTTATACCAAAGAAAAAACAATTTTTCAAGCATATAAATCATATTTCAACCAAACAAATGAATTTTTAATTAAAATGATGAGTCTTCAAACAATATAATTAATTTTAAAAAAGTATAAATATCAACTCAGTAATTTAATTTCCAACCTAGAAGATGAATTTTAAACTGAAATTATAAATATTTAAATGGAATACTTGAATTTGTAACCGAAAAGAAGAATTTTTCAAAGAAAAAATTATTTTCTATTAAAATACAAATTTAAAAAAAATAGTTTCATTTTAAAACAAAAAACATCCATTTTCAACAAAAATTAGAATAGTTCAATTTTATGTTAAAAATCTAAATTCCTATGCAATAAAATTGATATTCAACAAAGAAGTTACATTTTCAACCACAGATGAGTTTCCAATTAAAATGGTGAATTTTCAACTAACATGATAAATATTCAAATGAAATGCTTGAATTTTTAACTGAAAAAATGAATTTTTCAAAGAAAAAGATAAATTTATTTAAAAAATCGATTTTTGCATCTAAAAATGGAACATTTACATTTTCAATTAAAGAAATTAATTTTCTACTAAACATAATAACTTTAATCTAAAATGATGAATCTTTAACTGGAATTGTTAAACTTTCCATAAAAATTAATCTTCCACAAAAAATATAAATTTTCAAAAAAAAAAGTTTAATTTTGAAATAAAAAATATCAATTTTCAACCAAATTTTCAATAAAGAATAAAAGTTAAATTTTGTCTTAAAAATCTCATTCTTATGAGAGAAAAAAAAAATTAATTTTGAGCGAAGAAGTTAAATTTTCTATTTGGAATAGTTCAATTTAGGGTTAAAAAAATTGATTTTCAACAAAGTAGTTACATTTTCAACCAGAGATGAATTTCCAAATAATATGATAAACATTCTAATGGTATAATTGAATTTTTAAACGAAAAGAAGATTTTTTCACAGAAAGAGATCATTTTCTACGAACTAAAACTTGATTTTTTATAAAAATACGTGGATTTCCAACAAAATAGTTGAATTATCAATTTAAAAAAGATAAATTTCCATCAAAATTGTTCAACTTTGAAGTATAAAAAATGTTGTCTAAAAAATCTAATGTTTATGGAAGAAAAAAATTAATTTTGAGCAAACTGGTTAAATTTTCTATTAGAAATAGTTACATTTTTAGTTAAAAAAAATCGATTTTCAACAAAGTAGTTACATTTTTAACCAGAGATGAATTTTCCAATTAAAATGGTAAATTAAAAAAAATATATATATTTTAACTAAACAGTATTAATGTCAACCATGAATTTTATTTTCTACCTAGAAAATGAATTTCCAACTAACATGACAAATATTAAAATGAAATTCTTAAATTTTTAACAGAAAAAATGAATTCTTCAAAAAAAAAGATCATTTGCTACAAAAAAAAAATCAATTTTTGTAAACAAAATACGTGGATTTTTAACGAAATAGTTCAATTTTCAATTCAAAAAGACACATTTTCCTTTAAAAATTTAACAGTTATAGTTTCAATTAAAGAAATTAATTTTCTACTGAACATAATAACTTTTAAACAAAATTATAAGTCTAACTGGAATTGTAGAACTTTCAACCGAAAAGAAGAATTTTCAACCATAAAAATTAATTTTCTACAAAATAAGAAGAATGTTTCCACAAAATACATAAATTTTCAAAGAATTAGTTTAATTTTGAAATTAAAAATATCAATTTTCAACCAAATTTTCAATAAAAAATAGAATAGTTAAAGATTTAGTTAAAAAAATAGATCTTCAACAACGAAGTCACATTTTCAACCAGAGATGAATTTCCAATTAAAATGATGAATTTTCAAAAAAAAATTTAACTAAAGAGTATAAATGTCAACCATGTAATTTTATTTTCAACATAGAATTATAGATCACAGAATAATTTTTCAAACAAAATAGTTTAAGTTTTACATAAAAATAGCAATTTTCAACCAAACTTTCAATCAAAAATAGAATAGTTAAATTTTTTGTTAAAAATCTCATGTAATTTTATTTTCAACATAGAACTATATATAATAGAATACTTTTAAAAAAAAGTTTAATTTTAAAATAAAAAATATCAGCTTTATACCAAAATTTAAATCAAAAATAGAATAGTTAAATTTTTCTATTAGGAATAGTTACATTTTTAGTTAAAAAAAATTTATCTTCAATAAAGTAGTTATATTTTCAACCATAGATGAATTTCCAACTAAAATGCTGAATCTTCAAAAAAAAAAATTAATTTTTAACAAAACATATTAACTTTTAACTAATAAAATTTTTTTAATGAAAAAGTTCGATTTTTCAATAAAAAAAGATGAATTCGCAACGAAAAATGCATATTATAATTCAGAAATATTTCTTTTGAAAAAAATAATCCTACTCTAAAAATTACTTGAATTTATCTGAAATTCGAAAAACGGAACTTTAAACTTGCGACGGATTCTAATATTTTAAAAACGGATAATTATTTTTATAAATTCCCGTTCCATTTTAAAAATTCTCTGTTCCAAGTGAAATTATATTTTATTTACAGAAACTCCCAGTCCCAAAATAAAAACCATATTTATTTTCTAAATTGACCAAAATTGTAAAAATAATAAAAACTTGAATTTTAATGCGATCCCGGTTTTAAGTTAAATTCCGGGTCAAAAAATTCCCAACTTACTGGTCAAGTCGTCAATCAGTTGAAATCTGTTAAAAGAAATGTTGAAGAATATTTTCAAATGCTCTCAAAAAATTCAAAAGAATTCAAGAAAATTGAGAAATCGGTATACAACTAAATTTTCATTTAAAAAAGTGGCTCCAAGTGACTGTTTGTTCCATTTTTCCCCCCTCAAAATTCTTCACTTTCCCTGACTAAATTTTTTCCTGATTTCCAGGTTTTGCCTGACTTACGGCCACCCAGTTTACTTGTTCCAAAATTCGAATTTCATTTCTTGATCCACTTTTTCCTCAATAGATCTTTCTCGAGCATGATAATTGAGTTCTAGCAAAAAAAAAAAAAAAATATCCCAAAAATATTCCAATTATCTCCGCATGTTTTTACATAAGTAAATTCCCGGTTTTGTTGATTCAGTGGTCAAATTGTACGAGTTTCTATTGTGCAATTAAAAATTATAAAAACAAGTCTGGAACTTTTTGTCGTTAACTAAAGAGCCTAAAGTAATTCAGGTCATACATACGTATATGTAAATATTGGGATACCACGTCGTAACTGATATCGCAATTGGCTCCGTGTCAGCATTAAAACTCCTGTATCCTCGGAATGAATATGACGAACCTCTTGATTTTCGTGCACTTGAAAAGAGGTGTATTTTTGCAAACTAGATCCATAATAAGACGTTACGTGACCCTGAAATCAATTCCGCTCTAGTAAGAAAAGAATCCTAGGGAAAATTGAAAGAAAAAAAAAACAAAAAACAAAACAAAAAACGAAAAAATCTGATTTAATTAGTACCCCTTGGTTTCCCATCCATAAAAGTTCTTCCATTGAATCGAAAGAAACGGTAGACACTCCAAATCGGTCTCCTCCATCAGCGAGCAATGCTCGTCTTTCATGATATTCAGCTCCGGCAAATTCCTGTCCCAATTCCTCCAATCCATCTCCGGGCAATACGTAAGCCGGTTCCTCCCCTGTTTCAAAAATATTGGAGAACTTAGGGAGAATAATTTGAGATCTTTCAGGATTAATTTGACAGATTTTGAATTATTAATTGAAAATTTTTCGAAGATTAACCACAGGGTGTCTACTCAAATTGTGGATAGAAATTCCCAGACATAAATTATAAATTTAGGATTATAATTCATTTTTTTTTCAGGCCTTGAAACTATCTAAATGTGTCAAAATAGTAGTATTCATATGTAAAACTGAATGGCCGGTTTTTCTTTTGTGAAAGTAAATAAAGAGATAAGGAAGAGAAGAAAAACATTTTTTTACGAAAATAGGGTAATATATTCTTCTAATTAAAATTAATGCTGGTACTGGAATGAACTCAATTTAAAACGCTTCGAATTACTAAATTTTCAAGTCAAAGTATTACATTTTCAACGTGATAGATGATTTTTTAACAGGAGAGATGAATTTTTAACTAAAAAAGATCAATTTTCAACCACAAATCGAATAGTTAAATTTTTATATATTTTAATTTTAAATTAATGTAATTAATTGCATTAAATTATTACTAATTCATTATTTAATTATTATCAATTTATTTTTTCAAATTCATTTAATTTTAGTTTTTTGTTTTGTTATTTTTTTACGAAAATTATCAATCTTTTACTAATAATAGTCGAATTTTCAATGAACAAAGACGAAGTTTAATTAAATTTTCAAAAAAAAATTTAATATTTAACCAAATAGTTGAATTCTCTACTAAAATAGTTTAATTTTCTACCAAATTGTTGAATTTTAAAGAAAAAAGCTAAATTTTCTTCAAAACAGTTGATTCTATTTCTGAAAATATGAATTTTGAACTAAAATGATGAATAAAAAAATATAATTTTTAATTGAAAACAGTTAAAATCTACAAACAAAGACCAGCTTTCAACAAAATATTTTAATTCTCAACCAAAACAAATTAATTTTGAACCAAACTGTTGCTTTCTTAATAAAAAATTATGAACTTTCAACCAGCTGTATTTTTAAGCAAAAAAGATTAATTATTTTCGAAAAGAAACGAATATTCTACGCAAATGTTTTAATGTTTAACCTGAAAATACGAATTAAAAAAAAAGTTAATTTTCATCCAAATACATTAACTTTGTACTAAATAGTTGAATTTTCAACCAAAAAACATAAATTTTATACCAAACATTGAATAATTAAATTTTGGGTTTAAAAAAATAATTTTCATTCGAATAGATCAATTTTTAACTAAAATTATGCAATATTCAACTAGATTACTTAGATTTTATGTTTAAAAAATTAATTTTTATCCAAAAAGATGAATTTTCAACTCAAGTGGTTGAATATCATACCAAAAAGATATTTTTTTTTACTGAAATTAGGAATCTTTAAATAGAAAAGTTGAATTTTGAACCAACAAAAGCAACTATTTTTCTACAAATTAGTTAAATTTTCAACCAAAGTGATGAATTAAAATTAAAATGATGAGTTTTCAAACATTTAAAAATTATAAAAAGTATCAAAATTTTTGTTTCGAAAATTTCAAAAACTTACATTTGGTTTTAAAACTTTTGAAACATTTTTTTTTTAGTTTCAAATAAAAAGAATAAAAAAAATTAAAACAAAAAAATTCCCTTAAAAACTTCAAGATTTTTTCGACATTTTTAAAAATATTTTGAAACTTTTTAAAATTTCCCAAGGAATCTTAAAAAAACATTGCTTTCTTCAAACACTTTAAACTTCTTAAAAGGCTTTACAATTTTTTCAACTAGAGTAGTTGTAAAAACCCAGCTAAAAAAATAAATGTTTAACCAAAAATTCAACTGGAATACTTAAATTTTCAGTAAATAAAATTAATTTTTAACAAAAAAAAGACAGGAGCTTACAACAAAATAGTTTTTCTGCAATAAAAATGAATGTTTAACAAAAGAGTTTAACTTTCAACTAAGTACTTGAATTTTTATTGAAAGAATATAGATTCTTACCGAAAAATTGACAGTTGAATCCAAACGAAAAAGACGAATTTTCAACCAAATACTTGATTTTTTAACTAAAAAATATCAATTTTCAACTAAAATGATAAATCTTTAACTGATATGGTCGAATTGTAAAACAAACACATGAATTTTCAACAAGAAAAAAAACGAAGTTTTACAAAATTATCGAGTTTGAATCTAAAAAGACGAATGATCTAAAAATGATCTATTTTCAACAAGAAAATATTATTTATCAACAAATATTTTAATTCTCAACCAAAACAGATTAACTTTGAATCAAACTGTTGCTTTTTTTAAATATTAAATAATTACATTTTTAGTTTAAAAAAGTAATTTTCATTCGAAGAGATCAATTTTCTACTAAAATTATGGCATATTCAACTGGATTATTTAAGTTTGTTGAATTTTTAACCAACATAAACAACTATTTTGCTACAAAATAGTTAAATTTTCAAGCAAAGTGATGAACTTACATTTGGTTTTAAAACTTTTGAAACATTTTATGTTAGTCTCAAATTCAACTACTGGGTTCAAAATTATGTTGTTGAAAATTCACATTTTCAAGTTAAAAAATGAAAATGTTTTTAAGATTGATCAAAAATTAAAATAAAATTACTTAAAAACTTCCAGATTGAATTTCACATTTTTAGAAATCTTTTAAGATTTTTTGAATAAATTAATTTTTCAAACTAGAAAATCATTTATAAGTATCTCAGGAATCTTAAGAAAAAATTTCGACCGTCTTGAAACCTTTCAAAATTCTTGAAAAGCTTTAACATTATTTTTTGAAATCTTCAAAATCTTACATTAGTTTTCAATCTTTTGAAATATTTTATTTTAGTTGAAAATTCGTCTTTTTGACACAAAATTATTCCTAATAGTATACATTTCCTGAATTTTGTTTAAAAATTCAACTAATTGAAAAAATCAGTTTAAACTTTTTTGTTAGGCTATCGTATTTTCGAGTTTAGAAATTAAATTGTTTTAAGAATTTAAACAAATTCAAAAAATGAAAAATTCCCTTAAAATCTTCCAGATTTTTTAGACATTTTTTTAAAGCTTTTGACTTTTTTCCAAATTTCCTGTAAAAATTAATTTTCAACATAGAAAATCATTTATAATCTCACCAGGAATTAAAAAAAAAAGGTTTACTTCAAACATTTCAAAATTCTTAAAAAGTTTCAACATTTTTTCAACTGGAAAAAGTTAAATTTTCAGAAAAAGAAATTAATTTTCAACAAAAAAAAACGACCTTTCAACAGAATAATAATTAAAAAGATAAAATATCAATTGAAATGGTGAATTTTCCACAATAAAAAAAATAGATTCTTAACAAAAAATATACAGTAAAATTGAAACAAAAAAGAAGAATTTTGAACAAGAGTGAAACTTTTAAGCTAACAGATATTTTTAAACAAGAAAATTAATTTTCATCAACAAAGGAATAAATTTAAACAAAAAAGTGCATTTAAACTAAATACTTGATTTTTTAAATAAAAAAGATCGATTTTCAATCAAAAATAGAATAGTGATATTTCCAGTTAAAAAAATTAATCTCCAACAAAAAAAAAACAATTTTTAACAAAATAGTTCAATCTAGTAATATAAAGCTAATTTTTCAAATTAATAATAACTGTTACTTAATTTTATATCACAATAAAAAAAAAAATTTCGAAAAATTCCCTCAAAATTTTCTATTTTCTAGGTGAGTAAACACTCTAAGAGGATATAAATTGTGAAGAAAAAAATGGATTTTAAGAACGCTTATATTTTTAAATAATTTGTTAATGATTTCTGCCACGAAAGAATTTATTTTTTTAAATTGTAAGATTTTAGGACATGAAAATTATTTCAATAATAAGATTTGTGTTACAATTTACTGTTTTTATTTCTTTATTTCATACTTTATTTTTCTATAAATAATTTACTTATGTGTCAATGTTTAATTTAAAAAAGTTAAGTTAATTGTAATAAATAATTCAGTAAATTAAAAGTTTTTTTTAAAGACAAGAAAACAAACGGAAGTTTTTCAAGAATTGGGGAAATTTAAAAACAGTGTAGACGCAGGGGAATGACTCGAAAACAAAAGTCCACTCTCAAGCTGAAGTATTATTGCTAAATTGAGGCCAAGAAAGTTGGATCACAAAAAAGTTATACAGGTTCGAGGACACAGTCTATAGAAGATGACAATCTCAAAGTGACACTAACCCAAAATTTGAAACATTGCGATAAAAAATTTAATTTTCAGATAAAAAAAAATTAAAAACAAGTTTCCGAGATATAAAGTTTCTGAGCCAGTGTATATAAAGTTTTATGGGGAAAAAGACAGCCAATTCCGAAAAAAGTCGATTGAGGATTTTCAGATTAAACTTTCATCTGTTTCAAAATAATAATAAATAATAATTACGACCGTAAAATAAGTAAAATTTTAACTAAAATTTTATTTGATAATTTAATTTCTGAAAAATTCGTTTACCACATTCAGTACTTGATTTTAAAATAATTTTATATGCAATAAACCAATTTTCGATAAAAATTCTGTTTATCTAATTCTGTACTGGCAGCCATTAATTAAACTGAATATTAAATTGCCTTTAAGAGTTCCTAATTTGAAGATTCAAGAAAAATAAATAAATCTGAATTTCTTTTTGTTAAGTCATTATGTGAAATAAAAAAATTCCATTAAAGCAGTAGAATAAAAATAAATTTTACGAAAAATCAGATATAAGATAAGGTAAGAAAGTTCTAAAATTGAGATACATAATTTGCTTGGTATGAAAAATATTTGAATAGCTACTAAACCACATTGATATAAGTCTATCAACAAGCAAGGACATCTAAGATTGTTTCCCAATAATAGCCAAATAAAGTTGAATACTTCGGAAGACAAAATACGTTATAAAATCCAAATGATAACAATTTCAGACAGAATTACAAAAACATAAATAAACAATACAATAAACTCGTATGTAGATCTTAAAAATAAATCTGATAAATTCAGGGTGAAGGAAAAGAAACGATTAAAATTCTAACGTCAAAGTTTAATTTAGTACATTGAAATTTTAACGATTCAAGGCTTTTTATTTAAAAACAATTCAGTTTTGTATATTTGACTTATAATTGCTCATTTTAATTAAAACTGGAAAATATTACTAAATTTGGAAAATTTTCCTTTTTTAATTAAATTTTTTTTAATTGAATGGGTTAATAATTTCTTATTTTAGCCTAAAACAAAATTATTAATAAATAAAAGTGTTCAATTATGAAACTATTCATTTGAAATTATTTGAAAATTGAATGACGGGCGGAAATGAGATATACACCTTTTTTTTTAATGAGCATTTTTCCCTCATAATAGAACGAAGCGTAATAAATTTCTTCGTCAATTTTCTTAGCCGATATGCAAGAAAAGTCGAATTTCGATCATTTTAGAAATTTGGAAACACTCTGGTGCAAAAAAATCGCTCAATTTTAAATAATGATTGTACTCGCGTGATTAAAAAAATTCAAAACAATAATATTTTTATTATTTATAAACAAAATTTGTAAGTATTTACACATTTTTGAAATATTGCGATTTTTTGTACCAAATTTGACCCACAGAAAAATATTCTAAAAATGTGTTTACGAGTTAGAAAAAGAAATATTAGAAATTACCTTCAAAATGAGCGAAGGAACTTAAAAAAATGTTAAATATTTCCGGAGTTATTCAAATTTTTCGAAAACGTAAAAATTTCCACTTTTTCCAAGATTTTCTCAAAAAATAAAAAATTATTAATGTTTCAATTTGACATTTAAATTTTATTAACTACTGATCTTTAAAAATGAATTATTGTTCAATTTTTAATACTCAAATTATAGATGAATTTTAAAAATCATTAATGAATTATATTTACAGTTTTTCAATTTACAACGTTTTTTATCACATATTTTTAATTTGAAACCCTTTTAACTTGTTTTTAAATTGTTTAGGTCTTCAAAACTAAATTTTCAAATTATTTTAATTGAAAATGCACGCTTAAAAAAAGATCTAAAATTAAACATTTGTTAACTAAAAGATTTTGGAAATACGCATTGCACAATTTTTCAACAAAATATTTGAATCTTCAATAAAAAAAATTCAATCAGTTGCATTTTGAACAAAACATGATAAAATTTTTACCAAGAGAGATTAATTTTTCATGAAATAGTTCATTTTTTCAGTCCGAAAATATGTATTTTCAACGAAATAGTTCATTTTTCAACCGGGAATAAATTTCTCACATTAAATGGTGAATTTTTATTTTAAAATTTAGCCAAACAGTTGATTTTCCAATAAAAAAAACATTAATTTTCAATGAAACATACCATGGTCGATATTTCAACTAAAAAATATTTTAATTCTTAATAAAAAAGAGTTGATTTATTCCAGAGAATACGCATTTTAAACAAAATATGTAAATTCTTAAACACGCAAATTAATATCCAGCTAAAAAATTGTATTTTTGACCAAAAAGGTAATATTTCTAAAATTTTGAAAAATCTTTAAAAATAAAAAAGTAGCTTAGAAGTCTGTTGAAGTTTTTTGAAATTTGCTGTGAAGATTTTTTGTATAAATTAATTTTTCAAAATGGAAAATAATGCATAATTTTCCCAGGAATCTTAAGAATTTCTTTTTCTTCAAAAATTCTTAAAAAGCTCAGAATTTTTTTTTTAAATCTTCAAAAACTTACATTTAGTTTTAAATCTTTTGAAATCTTTTATTTTAGTTAAAATTGTAACTATTGGGTTGAAAATTACCTTTTTTGTTGAAAATTCATATTTTCGAGTTAAAATGAAACTGTTTAAAAAATATATTAAAAATTAAAATACTTGTAATATATTTAAATTTTCAACCAAATAATTTTATTTTTAACCTGAAAGGTGATATTTATAAAATTTTGAAAAATCATTCAAGATTATAAAAATTCTTTGAAAAACTTCCAGGTTTTTTTTGCATTTTTATAAACCTTTTGGAATTTTTTTGTAAAAATTAGTTTTTCAAAATAAATTTTGTTTGTAATTTTAGCAGGAATCTTAAGAAAAAATTTCTGTGGTCTACAAACCTTTCAAAATTCTTAAGAAGCTTTTATAATTTTTCTCGTTATCTTCCAAAACTTATATTTTACTTAAAATTGAAAAAAAAATGTTTTCCAATTTTTCCTAAAAAAATTCTGCATATTTAGAAAAATTGCCTCAAAATCTTCTAGAATTTTTTAAAACAATTATGGAAATCTTCTCTTAAAAGTAATTTAAAAGAATGAAAATTTTTTGCAGAAATCTTGAGAAGACTTTTTTATTCTCATAAAGCCTCCCAAAATTCACATTTTCAGAAAAATGTACAAAATTTGATTAGAAACTTAAGATATTTGAAGTGATGGAACATACTTTTCTTCGAAAAATTTTTTATTTTCTCCCCAACCAAAAAATTAGATAAACTAAAATTACCGACAATTTATAATACTTATTATAAATTGTATTTATTAATTAAAAGTACAATAATAAAATATTTTTATTTAAAAAAATTAATGTTTTAAGTTTCTAAAATTGATTGAATTTAAAATAACAATAATTTAAAAAAAAAGATAACTGGATTTATTTTCGGAATTTTCCATATATCCCATAATGAACTGCTCAAATAATAAAATTCCTAAACCATTTATATTATTGCTGAATTTGAAAATTCCCGACACTAAAGTTTCCGAATAATAAAATTTCAGAATAATAAAATGCCAGAATTGGAAAATTTCCCGATAATAAAATTCACGAACAGTTTATAATATTACCGAATCGATAAATTCCCGACAGTTTATAATACTTATAAGTTTTATTTATTTATTAAAAATATAATAATCAACTATTTTTATGTTTAAAACAATATTTTTAATGTTTAAAGTTTCTAAAATTATTGTTTGAATTTAAAACAACAATAATTATAATCTATATAAATAGCTATAATTTAAAGAAAATTTTCATCCAGAAACTTTTTTAAAAATTATTATAAAAAAAAAAATAATAATATCTATAATATGTATTATAAACTGTAAGGAAGAATTTAAATATGGGAAACCTAAAAAATCCTAAAAATTAAATAATCAAATATTTTTAATTAAAAATATTTTTTTGATGTTTCTAAAATTGTTTGAATTTAAAATAACAATAAAAAAATCTGGATGAAAATTGTTTTTAAATTATAGTTATTTTCAATTAAAAATATAATTAAAAAAAAGTTAATAAAAAAATATATATTTTTAAAATGAAAATATTTGATTATTCCATTTTTAATAGATAAGTAACTTTTATAAAAATAAATTGTTTAAATTAGATACAAATTGTAACAAAGGCAAGCACACTTGTTGACATATGTCAAAAAATTGAAACCGCGTCTAAAGTCGAAAATGAGACTTAAAAAATCTCGAAATAATCCGTCAGTCTCGCAGGGTGATTATGCAGAAATAATTCTATTTAAAAAGTAGCAATAAAATATTGAAAAAAGGCCAAATTCTATTCAATCTGGATCAAAATGATTGACGTGGAACTTTTAATTGAGGTATGTATTTTGATTTCGATAATAAAAAGAGGTAGAGTTGTTTGTGAGAGAGAATTAATTGTAAGAGTAGGAAGAGTTCTGTCAAAACAGTGACAGCGAGTGTGACAGGAATACTCACACAACAAATCATGTTCTGCAGCGACAGCTCCTGTGGCGTCTACGGACGGATCGTATTGTCCTAAGACCGAGAAGTCCATTTTATTGAAGGTCCAGCCGTATTGGGAGCATTAAACGGCCGTTAGAAATAAGGAAATAGTGATTATTCGATGCTGGGGCCCTTTTTTTCATAGCACTTGGTACATCATCAGTCGCCTTGGCAACTGTGCAACAAGCGCGTGCCACTTCCGTCGCAAAACTGGTTTCAATTACTGAAGAGCTGAGCACCAAGGCACGTCGCGATTACGGCATTGCCCGTACTTCAACCGCGATTTCTAAATTCCGCCGAAATCGTCTCTGGGAGGTACATTTAATTCATGATTTCACGTTTCAATGCGCGTTCTGCGACCAAGGACGAACAATGGCCCTGACGGTGGCGCCTCTCGCGCTCATGTCCCAAAAACTTCGTCTTAAGGCGGCAAATTTAAATAGTTGCTTTCATACTTTTGAATTCAATTTTTAATTAATTCTAACCTATGATATCTAATAATAATAATGGATAGGAATTCTCAGAAATCTCCCATTTATTCTTGTTAAACACTTGATTGCATAGTTTTTACAATTTTTTCTTTTGAATTGCTTGGAATTTTGTAAAGTGCAGTTTCCAAATGGGATAATTGAAAAATCCCGAGAAAAAATTTCCGAATAATAAAATTCCCTAATTGGTAAATTCTCGAATTTACACAATTGAAATTTTTTAAAATTAATATTATTTATTTATTAAAAATACAGTTAACAAATATTAAAAAAAAAATATTTTCGATGTTTAAAGTTTCTAAAATTATTGTTTAAATTTGCTAGAGAGATTGATCAGCAACCTGGGTCGGAGCAGTGTTGCGGAACGAACGTGTTATTTACTTAAATAGCACGAGAATTCTGGATCAATCTGAAAAATCTCTATCCCTTCCACACACTAATCCTTTCCCCTGCCGAGTGAGTCACGCCTACCCCGAAAGGGAAATGGCTTAATGGTGTAATAATAATAAATGAAAAAATAAATTTCTAGATTAAAAATCTTTAAAAATCTTTTTATTTCAAACAATAATTTTAGAAACTTTACACATCAAAGAGAATTTTTTTTGAAAGAAATATTTAATTATTGCATTATTAATCAATAAATAATATGTATACAAAATTGCAATCGTTTATATTCTAAAATTTTCTTTTAGGATATTTCGTAATTTTAGCAGATTTCTATCGGGAATTTGCAAATTCGGTAATATTACGAATGGTTTGGAAATTTTTTATTTTGTAATTATATTATTTAGGAATTTTATTTGTTGGCTGTTTTTTAATTCAGGAATTTTAGAGAGTCGCGAATTTTATTTTCGGGATTTCTTAGGTTTGCCGTAATAAGATTGCCAAATAATTAGACTCCCGAATTTAAATAATTTACAAATGTTTTTTGAATAAATGTTATTTATTTATTAAAATACAGTAGAAAAATATTTTTTAACATATTCATTTTGTCAGATGAATTAAAATCCCAAAAAATAAAATTCCCGACACTGCAAGATTCCCGAATTAGATAATTGCCGAATAATAAAATTCTCGAATAATAAGATTCCCGAAACTATAAAATTACCGACATATAAAGATCAAAAATTATAAAATTCCCACAATAATTCCTGACTAATAAACTTCCAGAAGGGTTTATAATATTACCGAATTGGAAAATTCCCGATAGTTTATAACATTACCAAATGTAAAAATTCTCGAATTTTTAGAATTAAAATTTACAAAAATTATTTATTCATTAAAGATACATTTGATAAATATTTTTAAGGCAAACAAATTATTTGAAATTTTTTTTCACCGTTTAAATTCTGGAATTTTTTAGTTAGGGTATTTCGTAATTTTCACAAATTTTCTGTCGGGAATTTGCAAATTCGGTAACATTACAAAGGGTTTGGGAATTTTATTATCCGGGAATTTTTCAATTTTATTTTGGATGATTTTTTAGGTTTCCCATAATAATATGGTCAAATAATAAAATTCCCGAATTATAAAATTCTGGAATTTAAATAATTAAAAATGTTTTTAAAATAAATATTAATTATTTATTTAAATACAATAGAAAAATATTTTTTCAACACATTTATTTTGTCGGACGGCTGGAAAATCCAGAAAATAAAATTCCTGAATTGAAAAAATCCTGATAGTTTATAAAATTAACGAATTTGAACATTCTCGAATTCACACAATTGAAATCTTTTTAAAAAAACATTATTTATTCATTATAAGTAATATTCACAAATACTTATATAAAAAAAATCATTTTCAATTTTTAAAGTTTCTAAAATTATTGTTTAAATTTAAAATAATAATTGAAAAAAATATATTTCTGAATGAAATTTTAAAAAAATATTTTAAATTCAAACAGCAATTTCAAAATCTTTGCACGTGAAAGTCTAAATATATATTTTTTTAATAAAAATATTTGATTATTGTATTTTCAATCAATAATA
>NC_046662.1:43561714-43569786 GCF_010883055.1 Belonocnema kinseyi | reverse complement strand
TTGCAAATTCGGATTCAGCGTCGAAAAATACATAAGAATATATAGGTCTGGTCAATTGCACAGACACTTTTGTTTTTTTTTGTGGGCCTGTGTTATTTTTCAACCAAACAGTTCCATTTTTATTTAAAAAATATTAAATTGCTACTAAAATAGTTGAATTTCCCACCTACAAAGAATCATTTTCAAAAAGACAGTTCACGTTTTTAACAAAAAAATATGACTTTTAACAAAAATTGTTGGGTTCTATTCAATTAATTCATATTTAAGAGAAAAAACGACACAAAGGTGAAATTTCTTGAAAACTGAGACAAAACGAGGAATTCTTTAAAAATGGGAAAAGAGGGGAATGGGGGAAGGATCTGAAGTCAGAAATTATACTATAAAAGGAACAATTTTAGCGGATTATCTTTCACCAACCAGTATCATATAACAAAATTTTTTAACAATTTATTGTCGTATGCAAATTTTTGTATGCTTTTTAAAACCGTACACTTTTTGTTTCAACAGCTTTGAGATTCGAGGAATACGAAAGGTGTTCATCAAAATTAAGATACTGACATCAAAAGAACAATGGTAAGATCATCCTGGCTTTCTTTCAGCAGTTTTATTTTTGGAACAATTGGAGTTTTAAAATTTGTAAACAAATTTTTTAAAAGAAAATTTTTTTATTTTAAAAGTGTGCGTGAAGGACGTTAATTAGTTTAAAAATATATCATTAAAATCTGTGATTATAATTATTAATTATCTAATTGTTTCAGGGGTCGTACTTTTCGCACAACGACTTAAACGTGATTGACTCCACTCTTCAGAAAGTGATCAAATTTTTTTCAAGGGCTCAAAAGAAACGCTCAAACTATTTTTAATGTTTTATGCTGATTACGACTTATCTTCTGACTGTAAGGGTAGATATCGTACCAAAAAATATGTCAGTGAAAAAAAATTCATATGATTTTAAGAATTAAAATAATATTATATATCATAACTTATGCAAGAAAAAAATTACATTTTGTAATTTGCATTTTTTCTGACTGTCGAATTATACCAATTTTTTTCTAATTGTTGAATTTTAATCAATTATCGCTTGCGTTTTCAACATTTCAGCAAAAAAACAATTATTTTTAAAAGTGGAAACAGTAGGGTTGCACAGAATGCTTTGCCCTAGAAAGTAAGCATTTAATTAGTAAAATTATTATTTTTTCAAAAATTAGTCTAAAAAGTTGGATTTCCACTTTTTTAAATGTTGTAAATCTTGCAAACACAATCTTCAAATAAATATTTTTTGCAAGTTAAAAAAATGATGTATTTTTTAAAGCATCTCCTCTAAAAATATTTTTATTCTTAAAATTATAGAAAAACTATTTTTTTCAAAGATATCATTTTTGGCACAACTACTTTAACTGATATATCTGACGTGATGGCTGATCGGTATCCTTTAACGAAAGTACAAAGAAACAATATGTGAACGTATTTTCCGTATGTGAAATCCTTTTCTATGGAAAATAAAAAAACTAGCTTTGTTTATAATCTCTTTTAAAAAAATTAGTTTATAGCCTATCAAAACGTTAATTATGTCGTTCAAACCTCCCAGTCTCATATTTTCCCTCGTCTATACCTCCTAATACCCCCCTCCTACACTCTACAAACATCACTTTTCTCTCTTCTCCAACTTCTTCTACCACTACTTCCATCTCTCCTTACTTCTCAAGCTAACACTCCTATTCCCCCACTACCTTATCCCAGCCATCACTTCCCCTCCCTACTAACCCGCACCACCTAAATAGCTCTCCCCTCAGACTCTGAGCTTTCATTTCCCCTTAATCCACTAACCCTAATGTTTCCTACTTCCGCATCCCACATTTCCCACCACATCCACTACTTCCACTCCCTTCACTTCCTATCACAATCACACTGAAATTTTTTTGTGTGATCTGCTTGCCCACGTAGTACAGCTGGAAAACCAAATGCGTCGTGCACTGCTCACCTGCAACTTGGTACACATCCTCTCTCATATTGGGTACGCTCTGTTCCCACATTGGAACAGCTGTAATCCCAACAGTATTGGTACAGTAATGCTCCCTTTAGGCGGGAGCACGGAATCCCCACGCCGAGTTTCGCGCGGAGTTATACAGTGATAGTTTATACTCGTGGGGCAATTTAATTCTCTTTTGTGGGATTGCTGCGTTCCCAACACATGGGATAGGATCTGCTCGCACGTTTGGTACAGTAGCTTACTTAAAAGTGGTCTGGCCGCTACACCAACCATCGTAGTGGCGCTGCGTTGCCACTAAGAAGACAGCTGTTTGCCCAAATTTTTTTCAGTACATTTCTTCCTCCCCTCATTACCCATCTCATCCGTAACATCCTTATCCCTCTCATCCCGTACTTCCTTAACCCTTATTTCACCCCACTACCTCTACTCCCAACTCATTTCCCCCACTTACCCAACCCCCTTATTTTCCGGACAGTCGTCAATTCGCCGATGACTACCTCCCAGCAAACACGTTCTGTAAATGTTCCAGATCAAAAAAGGAACTATGTTCTATAACAGTTGTTACAAGATGGTGACATAACTGTTCTAGAATAAGAAGGTAACAGCGTTCTAGAGCACTGTGACAAAATTGTGACAGAACTGTTCTCGAACTATGAGACAGCACTGTGTGACTATGTGACAGTATTATATCGAAGTTCCAGAAACCTGTTCCAAGTTTGTTCTAGAACAAGTTAAGAACAAAGATTAGTTCACCAACACTATGGTCGAGCTGACCCTTGCGAATATCTCTAATGTGTATATCTCGGACGCATAATATTTGTTAGTCGGGACGGCGTACGCGCTATCCCGGATCAAAATATATCCATGGAGATATCAAAATCTCCGCTTCTCAGGATATTCCAACGGGTTATCCCTGGAATAACCCTGGACATAAATGGGGTCAAATCGAATATCCCGGGATATCCTGTTGCTGTGAGAGGTACATAACACTGTTCCATATTTGATAAATAACAGTTCCAGAACTGTTATAGAATTGTTATAGAACTGTTATACAATTGTCCTAGATTTTTTACAATGCAGCGTGTCAAAGTTCTAGAATTGTTACAGATCGGTTGTCACAGCGTTCTAGAACTGTTAAAGATTCGTTATACAACTCTTAAAATTGAGTTCTGAAATTGTTCTAGAAATGTTACAGATAGGTTATCACAGCGTTCTGGAACTGTTACAGAATTGTTCTAGAGTATGGGGGATGACATTGTTACTCGCATGTTCGTTATCTGTTACTAACCTGTTCTAGAACACATTCTTTTGTGTTCTAGAAGAGTTACAGATCTGTTCTGTAATCATGTTTGCTAGGCTGGGACCTCTTCCCCCTCTACTGCGCATGTGGGCGACGAATTCTCCTCCTGCGCTGCTTCATCTTACTACGCATGTATCGTTTACCGCGGGCTTATTTAAAATGAATAAATTACTTGTTTTCTCTTGTGACGTCAAATTTCACTTGAATGATAGAATTTCAAATAAAGTATCATTTTCCAAGTACAAAAGTACAGGCGCACAATGAACTAAAAAAGAAATGTGTGAATTTTTAATTTAAAAAGGTTATTTTTGACAAAAATGAATTGAATTTTCAACCAAATTAGTTGAATTTTGAATAAGAATGGACATTTTTAACCAAGTTACTAGATTACCTCCATTGTTACGATTTTGTATAAAAAGTTTAAAAACTTACTGGTCAAATTCCGGGTCATTTCTCGGTGTTCCTCTGTCAAGTTTTTCAAAATTCCCGGTCAATTAAACTCTTAGTTTAAACAATTAATTTTCAAAGAAAAAATGTATTTTCAACAGAATAGTTCAATTTATAACCAAACTGATGAAGTTTCCAGTAAAATGATGAAAATTTCAATTGGAATAGTTAAATTTTACACCAAAAAAATTTATTTTTAACTAAAACGATGACTATTAACTGGAACACTTGAATTTTCAACCAAAATGAAAAATTTCAAACAAAAGGTTAATTTTAAAACAGAGAAATTAATTTTCTACCAAAAAATAAAAATTTTAAACAAAATACATGCGTTTCAAACGAAAAAGCAGTTAAATTTTTAGCTAAAAAAATAATAATTTTCAACTAAAAATATTATAGTGACATTTTTCGTTAAAAAAATTATTTTTAAATCAAAAATAAGAGTTTTTAACTAAAACAATGAATCTTTAACTGAAATGGTTGAATTTTCAAACAAAAAATTACATTTTACTAAAAAAGATAAATTGTCAACCAAAACGTAAACAATTAAATCTTAAGTTAAAAAAATCAATGTTTGACCAAACAGATGAATTTTTAACGACAACTATCGAATTTTCAATTGTTGAATTTTTAACTAATAAAACGATGTATTCGCTACGAACAATGCCTCAAAAATGTCAAAACTTTGATTTGAAAAAGAACCATGAGTTCGCCGGAAGACAGATTGAATAAGTTTTTTTAAAGTTCACTCATGCAATTCTTCACATTCACGATTAGACCACTTTACAGCTCTCACTAAAATTAAATTGCCCTTTTCAGGGACAACCAATTTTTTAACAAAGAAGCAATAACGTTCAAACAAGCCAACTGATTTTATTTATACAGTTCTCACTCAAATTAAATTAAATTTATTATTTGTATTGAATGAAAGTTATTATTTTTATAAATCAGAGAAATTATAAATAATCTCAAATAATACAAAAATATAATAAATGTGATTAATAAAAAAGCATAAAATATATATAATAGTATAGTTTATGAAACAGTAATTTCTAAAACTTTTGAAAAAGAATCCTAATAATGGAGGTATTTTTGTAATTTGGTTAAAAATTCTCATCATTATTAAAAATTTAACTATTTTGTTGAAAATGCGATTAATTAATTATTATTAATTTTAAATTAAGTTACAAATATAATTAATAATTAGTTTTTACATAAATTTAATTTAATTAAAATACTAGCATTTCGGCGACAAATATATAGCGAACATGCTTCCAGTCAGCAGTGCAGTAGGGGAATTCATCGCCCACAAGTGCAGTAGAGAGGGAGGAGGTCCCAGGTAGTCGTCGGTGAATTGACGATCGCCCCATTTTCAACACAGCCCTAGTTCCTCTCCCCTCACGTACCCAGTGCCTCATTCCTCACTTCTCCTAGTTCTCCTCCCCTCACTTACACTACAGCCTTTTCTCCATTTTCCCAAATTCCATCTCTCTAATGTCTCCTAATTTTCCACCTCTTAATTCCCATACATCTCCCACAATTTCACCTCCGTTCCCTCCACCTACTTTCCCTTATGCCGCTTCCTCCATTCCTCTATTTTCCCATCACCCACTTCCCTTCACTCCCCCAATCCAAATTTCTCCTCACTTCCTACCCATAATTTCCCCTACCCCCTGCCCTTATTTTACCTTGAATTTCCCTTTCTCATTTTTCCTTATTTCACCTGCCCCATCCACTAATTTCCCCTAATTCCACGCCCCTAATCTCCCCTACCTTAATTTTCCCTCACTTTCCCTACTCCCAACATTTCCCTTTATTTCCCCATCACTTCCACTGCCCTCATACCACTTACGTCCCGTCATTTCCCCACCTTGAAAAAAAGTCTGACGGATGGGCGATACCCTAAAAACTGTAACTTTTTTGTTTTGATGCTTCGGATCCTTTCAAGATTATGATAAGAAATACGAATATTAGATGAAGCTCTTATAAAGCAGGCTATAACAAATTCGAAATATTGATCATATTCTTTTTCATTTCTTATTTCAGTTTTATTTTAGAGAAATAAATGAAAACCGACAAGGAGTATAATGAAACAAAAAATACTGTAGAAGTCTTATATATTATCAGTGTAATAATCTCACATTAGCCGTAAATCCTAATTTCAATTTCTATCGTAACAAACGATAAAAAAAAATTATTCTGATTGCTTCGGTACTCCTGGCAACTCATATTGTAAAGGCTGCTGATAATTGTAATGTATGAACAATTATTTAGGAATTTTAGCGAATTTCTAACTTTATTATTTTTTCATAAATTTTCGACTCTTCTAAAGTGTTATTATTTTGTGGAAGATTTTATGAACATTTAAAGACGTTAACATTGTTAACTTCCGAGATTTGACATTTTTAAATTATGCAAATTTCGATGTTGGAACGATTACTTCGGATGAATCTTTTTTGCAGTACTAAAAAAATCTGCCCCGCCCCGGATTTGAACCTGGAACGCCACTCTACATGAGTGGTGCGTTGACGAATTAGGCAAAGAGGCTCCAGTCGTGGATACTGGTATACCGAGTTCAAATCTGGGTTGAGGGCAATTTTTTTCGTGCCTAAAAAAAAATTTATTTATATATAGCTATTTTTGTTAGGATACAAAAAATTATTTTGAACTCTATTCTGCTTCCCTCAATTTATGTCTGCGTCTTCTATCTACTAAATGTATAAACTGTAAATCATGTGATTTAAACTATTATATTATACAAAATATATACGAAAACCAGAATGTTAAATAAATAGTTTTAAATAACTATGGCCCCTTTTAGCCTCTATTTTCTCCTGCCCATGACATAATTGAATTTAAGGCTGCTTATTTAAAGAATAATTTTTTATTTTTCATGACCGATATATATTTCTCTTCCATGTTCAATTTTCAACCGAATAAATTAATGTTCAACCAAAAGTTAAATGAGTTTCCAACTAAAAACGTTAATTTTCTACAATACAGTTGACTTTTAAAAAAGCGAATATGAATTTCTAACAAAAAATGGAATGTTTATGTTTTCAGTTTAAAAAATTAATTAATTAATTACAAACTTCTAAATAACTTTTTAAATTATTTTAATTTTTCTAGGCCTTTTGAACTAATTATGCAAAATTAAAAACTATTGACGCTTTTTGACTATTTAGGGAAACTAATGGATTATTTTTAATTTTTTTAAATAAACTCTTAAAATAATTAAATTTTCCTAGAAAACTTAAGACAAGATTTTTTGTTGTGTTAAACCTTTCAATAATCTTAAAAAGCTTCTAAATTTTTTGTTCAAAATTTTCAAATATCTACAGATTGTATAACTTTCTCATTCAGTAATTTCATTATTCGAAAACTTTTTCATTTGGAAATTTTCCAACCCGGGAAGTTTATCAATCGGAAATTATTTTATTCACGAATTTTCTAATCCTAAAATTATATTGTTCCGAAATTTTTTTTATTCCGTAATTCTCCAAATCGGGAATCTTATTATTCGAAATTTTTTTAATTTACGAATTTTAAAGTATGCTGCTCTGTAAAATTCGTGAATTATGAAACTCCCAGATAATGAAATTCCTGAATAACAAAATTCCCAAATTGGAAAATTCCCGAATAATAAAATTCTCGACAGAAAATTGCTGAATCAAGAAACATCCTAACTAGAAAATTCCCGAATTCAAACGATTCAACATTTTTTTATAAATATATATTATTTTATTTATTAAAAATACAATGATAGAATAATTTTATCCAAAATACAATTATAAAATTATTGTTTGAATTTAAAATATATATTTTTTAATTTTCATCCAGAACTATGTATTTTTCATTTATGGTTAGTTTAGATTCAAACAATAATTGCAGAAACTTTGAACATTGAAAATAATTTTTTCATACAAATATTTGTTCATTGTAATTTCAATAAATATATCATATTTATTGAAAACAATTTCAACTGTGTAAATTCCAGGGATTTCTTATTCGAGAATTTTCCAATTTGGGATTTTTTTAATTCGATAATTTTATAATTTCCGGGATTTTATTACTACTGTATTTTAATAAATAGATAAAATTTTGCTGAGGATTAAAATTCAGGAATTGAATTTTTTAAATGGAAAATTTATATTTTCGAGAATTTTATTATGGGAGGCCAAAAAAATTCCAAACTCCTGAATAGGAAAATTCCTGAATTGGAAAATTCTTGAATTATAAAATTCCCGAACCATTTCTAATATTACCGAATTGAAAAATTACTGAATATAATAATATTTCCGAACGATTATAAAATTATCGAATTAAAATTCCGAA
>NC_046662.1:43539484-43561614 GCF_010883055.1 Belonocnema kinseyi | reverse complement strand
TTTTAATGTCATTTTAATCAAATTTGAAGCAAATTTTCACTTTTCGCGATTTTCTGCCTTTTCATCGCCGTATGGTGGGTTGAAACTTTTGTAAAAAAAAAATCAAAATATGGTTTTCGATGTATTTTTTCCCGTAGAATTCGATTCTGAAGTCAAAAAATAAAATTTTTCTTTATTTTTTTTTATTTAAAAAAAAAACCATGAAAAAACCGTAAAAAATGAGGTTTTTCGAGCAAAACCCCATAAAAAAGTAGCTGGAACCTACTTTTTTATTGCAAATTCGGATTCAGCGTCGAAAAATACATAAGAATATATAGGTCTGGTCAATTGCACAGACACTTTTGTTTTTTTTTGTGGGCCTGTGTAATCTGTTTTGGATAAAATAGTTCTGGTGCCAAAAATTATATTCCTGAAAAAATAGTTTTTATATTGTTTAAAAATTAAAATAATAATATTCAGGTCATTTCAAATAAAAAAAACATTTTTTAGGGAAATATTTAAACTGAAAAAATTTATTTTAACAAGTCATGTCATTTGAAATAAAAAGCATTATTTTTTATAAAAAAATTTTAAAATAAAAAAGTGTATTTGATGTATTTGATGTTAATAATTATATTGGTTTTAAGGAAAGTAAGAAAAAATTAAATGTTAGAATATTTATTATTCGTAAAATATAAAATTAAAAAAATGGTGACCAAATAATATCTTCAAACTATAATTTTTTTTCCAGAAACTGATTTTTTTATTCTGTTGAAAATTCGTCGTTTTTGTTTGAATTATTATAATAATTACAGTTTTTGTTAGAAATTCATATTTTTTGGTTAAACATTCAGGTATTTTCTCGAAAGTTAAGATACTTTGTTGAAAAATAATTTTTTTTCTTGAGAATTTATCATTTTACTTCAAAGTGTTATCTTTCCAGTTTAAAATTTTACTGTTTTGTTGAAAATTCCCTTTGTTTTGTTTTTAGAATACATTTTTTTACATTGAATATTATTTTTTCCTGATTGAAAATTAATATATTTTGTTGTTAATTCATATCTTTCTGTTGAAATTAAAGTGTTTTGTATAAAGTTCCAATTTTCATCTTAAAAATTAAAAAATTAGGTTGAAAATTAATCTTTTATTATCTACAAAATCCAACTATTTTGGTACAAATTAAATTCGTTTAATAAAAATTAATCTACCTTGGTTAAGGAATTAATTAAATTAAAGTTGAAAATTCATTTTATCAGTTAAAAAAACTATATTCTAAAAAATTGATATTTTTTGTGCAAATTCAACTGATTGTAAATTAGTTTTTTTGTTGAAAATTTATTTTTTAAATTGAAAAATAAACTATTTCATTATTGGTAGAAGAAATATCTTTTTTATATGGAAATTAAACTATTTTCTTGAAAATCCATGAATTGATTCGAAAATTCGTCTATTAAGAAAGAACTAATTATTTTTGGTTAAAAATTCATCTTGGCAGGTTAAAAAATGAGCTATTTGGTCCGAAATTCCGTTATTTTGTTAAAAGTTAATTAATTTAGTTAAAATATGATCTTTTTGGTTAAATAATTAAACTTGTCATTAAAAAAATTATAATTTTTTGCTAAGAAATTTAACTGTTTGGTACAAAGTTAAACTACTTTGTGAAAAATTGACTTTTTTGTTGTTGTAGATGAACGTTTTTGTCGAAGTCATTTATTTTTGGGTTACATATTTAACCGCTTTGTAGAAAATTGTTTCTCAGAAAAAAAATTTATTTTTAGTAGTGGAAGCTTCTAATTTGTCCCCTAAGGGTTTACATTTTTCTTACACCTTCTCTATTCCTTTACACACCCTCCACACACTTACTTGGTGGTGGAAGGGGGACCTACAGTTTAAGGTGGGTTCCGAACCACCAAGATCAACAGCCTTAAGTACTTAGAGAAAACCTTTTTCTCTAGAGGTACCGGTCCCACGACTCTCCGGAGATGAACAACTCCCTTGCTAGGCTAGTGTTCACCGCATGGGCCTCCGAGACTCTTCCAGAGTGCGAGGCGGGAATCGAACCCGCAAGCCGAAGGAGTGGGTCCAAAGCCTACGCTTTAGCCTCCACGACCGTCGTCCCACTTTTTAAAAAATTTATTTCTTTTCATAATTTTTAATACATTTTTGGTTTAAATATAACTATTGGTGTAAAAATTAAATAAATAATTTTAAAATTATAGAATTTTGAAGAAAATAATTTTTTGGTGGAAATTCACATTTTGTTGAAAATTTATTTTTTTTCGTAGTAAAAATAATAATCTGCTTGGTGGAAAATTCATTCTTTTTGGTTCAAAATGCAACTGTTTGTTAGAAAAATAATCTCTTTTTGGTAAATAATTAATATATTTTGTTAAAAATATATCTGTTTTGTTCAAAATTATTATTTTTTCACAATAAAACTATCCAGTTTTTGGTTAAACATGTACTAATTTCCAAGTTGAAAATTAAATGATTAGTTTACATTTTCGAATTGCTTGTGGCTTGTTAAAAAATTCATCTTTTTGGGTAGAAAATTGATCCTCTTTTTTTAATATTTATCTTTTTTCGTTGCGGATTCAACTATTCAGTTAAAAATTACTTGTTTATTCAAAGTTAACTAGTTGAAAATTTATTTTTGGCTTATTAAAAATTAATTCTTTAAACTGAAAACTTAATTATTCCATTGTTGGTTGAAAACGTGCCGTTTTTAGTTAAAGATCGAACTATTTGTTTGAAATTCATGGGTCTTATTAAACATTCGTCTTTTGGTTAAAAATTAATTTTCTCTGTTTAAATACAGGTGATTAGCTCAAAATTCAACTATTGAAAAAAATGTTTTTATTTTTTTGAAACTTAATTTAATTAATTAAAAAATTATCTTGCGGTTAAAAACTTTAACATTTCAGCATCTTACATTTTACTAAATATGGCATCTGTATTAATATAATTTAAGAAAATTTATTGCCTTAGTCTTGTGAAAAATCACCCCATTTCCTATTTTGTGATAATTTGGACTATGAAGTCTGTAATTAGATAGTTGTTATTGGACCTTTTAAAATAAATAATACCAAATTTATCATCGAATTTTAGCATTTTAGTTAAAATACACGTTAAGTCCCCCATAATAACAGTTTCAGGGGTTTCCTCGATTTGGCCTTGTTACTAAAGCGATTCGCTTTGAAAAGTAAACAGTCAGAGCCATCTGAACCGTTTCCAATTTGAACGCATTATATTGCGCAATATGCCAGGCTGAGTACTCGCGCACTGCGTCGCTTCCGAGGCGAGAGTCGCAACCGTCTCTCGCCCTGCCTTCTAAGAAACTGCGTGGGACAACAGTTCTAGGACTTACAAAATCGGACCGGCTTCTATGGGACCTGGAGTGTATTTATTTTTTCATCGTTTAATATAAAATATCGCCTTTTTTATTTCAGGTTTTACGTTACCTTAATGACGTCGAATCAAATGGGAACGATGAGGAAGACCCATGGTGAGACCACTTATCTCTTCTTCTGATTCAGCAGACGGACGGCTCGACCGATTTTTTTTTGGGGAACCAATACCAGTTGTGTTAATTTTTGTGCTAATTTGAGTTGGAAAGGACGAACGTCTAAGGAGAGATGGTTTTCCTGTAAAAATGTTTCTTTTCTTACAATCTTTTTCTAAGCAAATTCTTCAATCATTAGAGTGAAAAAATAGCCAAAAACAGAAAAAAGCGAGCGCTACGTGAAAACATTCAGTGGAAAAGATTATTAAATATAATTGCATAGAAAAAGGGGTGGAAGGGCTATAATAAAGTTTTTGATGAATTGGATAATCATCATATCAGACAATATTTCGGACGAAATTCACCAATCTGTGACACTTTTCAGATAGATGTTCGGGCATATTTTCAGACCTTTCTTTACTATTATTGTAGTTTTATATAGCATTTTATTTTATTATATTATATTTTTGTACTAATCTCAGCGACTCCATATGAAATAAATTTTCTCTAAAATATTGTTTGATTATTATCAAGAGGTAAAAACGACTTCAACTTCAGGTGTGGCCGTGCGGTCTCACAGACCGCACAATGGTTCTGATATGTGGGCCTCTCCCCCCACTGGTGCAAAACATTATTAATACTAAAAATTGATAAAATGTACTAATGTCTTACTTATTCCAATGTCCCTTTATATAATTTCATAGGTTAATTAAGAAAAAAATTACTATTTAATTAGACATTAATATATACAGAGGTCCTTGAGGCCGCAGATCCATGATAGGTTAAGGAGATTGTGCTGCAATATCCTGGGATAAAACAAATTTGTATACAAGATTTCTGTAAAAAGACAACTGTCATTTAGTAAACAGTAATTTAAAATTCACTTGTAATTATTACTTTTCAAAAAATGTAGTATGTGTATTTCCTAGGCACGTGGCCCACGGGGCAAATGCCCTCTTCGCCCCTGCAATGATACACTCCTATTTCCTATAGGATTTAATACAGATTAGTTTTCCTAAAGAGAATTTTAATCATCACGATTTAATTTTATTTTAAGATATTTAATGAATATTAGATACACTCAACTTCCGATTTAAGACCCCCCAGTTTACGATATTTCTAGAACTGATGGACACCACAGTTTTGCGATGAGAGGAACCGTAGACTGCACTTTTAACGCGTTAGTTGCGCCAGGTTGCGTCATGCGTCCAAATCTAACAAAAATGGTTCATGCGACTCTGTCTGTTTCCATTTGAATTTCCCCGATTTAGGATTGAGGCCAAAGCAAGCCATGCCCGAAACCAGTCTTATATCGGGAGTTGACGGTAATTACGAGAAAACTGCCAAGACTCCCCCCCCCCCCCCCCCCCCCCCCCCCCCCCCCCCCCCCCCCGTCTTTTACATTGCCTGAAAAAAATTCTCTCCAAATATCAAAGAAATTTTAATTCTTATGGGAAATTGTATTCATATGAAAAAATTCGACTTGCATTTTATTTTTAGATATTTTGGCATTTTCTCATTAATTATGATTATTCAGAAAGTGACTAGTATACAATATTTAAAACTATTATGCAATTATTTAGACAATTCTTTATTTAAATTGTTTTATCCCCACAAACTAATGAAATGTTAGCATTTTCTGGATTTAATGATATTATAGCCGAGTGCTATATGAATAATAATTTGGTTAAAGATGTTTTATACTTGTTTGAATAATTTATCATCATTTGATTAGATAAATTTTCACAAGAAAAGGGGAAAATTTATGTTTCTTTTTTAAAATCCGCTTTTGTCTAGTAACTTTTTTCTTGCTGTAAAAAATAGAAATAATTTTTTTCTGTATTATTAATGATGTTTGTCCATAAAGTACGTAACCAATTTAGAAAATTCAATTATTTTAAGTTAAAAGTGAATTTTTTTGGTTGACAAGTCTACTATTATATTTTTAGTTTGAAATTCATCTCGTTTGATTAAAGACTCTTCTATTTGATTCCAAATTGATTTATTTTGTTTAAAATGCAACTCATTTGTTAAAAAGTCATCTTTCTCGCAACAAATTAATTTTTTTTGTTGAAGATTTATCTCTTTTGTTCAAAATTAAAAAATTTAATTGAAAATTCGTAATTTTTTATTCAAACTTTCTCATTCTTCTAACTCTAAATTTTACTGTTATATGTTTGGTTGACAATTTATCTTTTTTCAGATAAAAATCAAACTATTTGGTTACAAATTGATCTTTTTTAATTTGAAATTCATTTATTTGGTTAAGAATTCATATATTTTCCTTAAAATTCGTATTTTTTGTGGTAAATTCATCTTTTTGGTTGAAAAGCCATCTTTATGGTTGAAAATTCGTTTTTTATTATTAAAAACTTTTTTTTATATTTTAAAGGTGACTATTCAATTTTTGATTTAAAATATTTCCTCTATAAGTTGAAAATTCAACTACTTGGTAGAAAATTAATATATTTTGTCGAAAATTCGTCTTTTTGAGTAAAAAATTAATCTTGCTTCTCGAAAATGCACATATTTATTTTAAAATCTGTTTTTTTTTTGGTAAAAAATTAATATTCTAAGTTGTAAATGTAAATCTTCGCTAAAAAAGTCATCTTTTTTGTTGAAAATTCAAGTGCTTGTTTAACAGCTTAACTAATTTGTACTGACTTTTCATTTTTTAAGATTTACCTCTGAGAATTTAATTATTTTATTAAAAATTATTCTTTTTTTAAAAATAATTTAAGATCTGAAAATTTAACTATTGCAGTTTTTGTTAAGAATTTCTCCTCTATATGTTTAAAATTCAAATTTTAGTAGAAAATTTATTTTATTTTTTGAGTACTCAGTATTTCGTTAAAAATTCGTCTTTTTCTAGAATTAAAATAGTTGAAAATATATTTTGTTGCTGCAAATGAGTTTTTTAATCTAAATGATTGAAAATTAACTTTTTTTTTAACATTCATTTTTTCCGGTTCGAAAATTTTTTAAAACATCCATCCCTTCATCAGTTAAAGATTCAACTATTTTGTTTTAAATTGTTTTTTTTTTGTTAAATTCAAATCGTTGAAAATAAGTTTTTTTAGATTGAACAATACTTTTTTAAGTTAATAATTTAAGTATTACATTGAAAATTCATACATTTTTTTTAAAAATTCGTCTTTTGATATAGTAATATAATTTTGATATAATCAAACTATTTTTTGTTGAGTTTTAATATTTTTGGCTTGAGGACTTGAATATTTAGTTGAAACTGCAACTTTATAGGTTCAAAATTTATCTTTTTTGTTAAAAAAGTAATTATTTTGTTAAAAGCTTTGTATTTTTATTAAAATGCAGTATTTAAGTTATCCAAATTAATTTAAATTTAATGAATTTATTCTCTTATTATTTCCATCCTGATGTTAGAAATATCGCTAATGATAAAGAGTACAAACTATTGATTTTTCCTGGTCAAGTTTTTCAACTGATCCAATCAACTAAAAGTAACTTATTCATAATTTCCGCTAAACGCTAATATTTAGTTTAATTCATGGAGTTAATTTTAAACGTTTAACACAAAAGAGTAAAAATTTTGCAAAATAAATGAGTTTTAAAACAAAGAATTAGATTTTCCATTAAGAAATGTCAATTTCAAACAAAAAGTGGAATAGTTAAACTTTTAGTAGAAGAATTAAACTGAAAAAACGGATATTAAATTCACAAAATTGAGATTAAACCAAACAGATGCATTTTTAACTAAAACTATAGAATATGTAATTGGAATAATTGAATTTTAAATCAAAAAGATAAATTTTCCACTACAATGATAAATATTTAACTATGACAATTCAATTTTTTACCAGAAAGAGAAAGTTTTGCCTAAAAAACATCATTTTTCAAACAAAAATTGAATAATTAAATTTTTAGTAAAGAAATTAATGTTCAACCAAAGATGGAAAGGAAAATCAAGTTTTCAATAAAATAGCTCATATTTCAACCACAGAAATGAATTATTCGTTAAAACAATGAATTTTTAACCAAAAAGTTAAGTTTTAACAAAAAAGAACTTCCAAAGAAAAAAATAATTTGATACCAAAAAATCGATTTTTAACCAAATGTGTGGATTTTCAACGAAATAGTTGAATTTTCAATTAAAAAAGACCAGTTTTCAAACAAACGAATGGACAACTGAAGAAGATAATTTTTTAAACCAAAAATTGAATAATTAAATTTGTAGTCAAAAACTGAATATTCAACGAAAGAGATGATTTTTCCACGAAAATAAAAAATTTTCAACTGTGATAATAATTACATTTTCAGTTCAAATAAATATTATTTTTCAACCAAAAAAGAAACAAATTTTTAACAGCAAAACTGTTAATTAAATTTAAAAAAAAATATAAAAAATTAATTGAAAAAAAATTTCATCTTTTAATCAAAAAATTTTATTTTCAACCTAAAAGGTGAATTTTAAAACAAAATAACAAATATTAAACTAGAAATTCAACTTTTACCCGAGAAGAAGAATTTTTAAACAAGAAGATTAATTAGCAAAGAGAAAGATAATTTTTTGCTTTAAAAAATCGATTTTTGACAAAATATGTAAATTTCGAATTAAAAAAGACAAATTCTCATCGAATTGGTTGAATTTTGAACAAGGAAAGATCAATTTTTAACCAAATATAGACATACAATTTTTCAGTTAGAGGAATTAATTTTTAGCGAAGCTTATGAATTTTGAAATAAAATTATGAATTTTCAACTAAAATAGTGGAATTTTATACCAAGAAGATAAATTATCAACCATAAAGATTAATTTTCTGCAAAAAAGCGAATTTCATTTACACAGTACATACATTTTCAAACAAATAGTTTAATTTCTAAATGAATATATCAATTTCGAACCAAGTAATTTAAGTGTTAATAAAAAAAGATACATTTTCAGAAAATATATTATATTTAAAACTTTTACTTAAAAGTGTAATTTGTAGTAAAAAAAAAACGGATTTTCAGCAAACTAGTTAAATTTGTAATTAAAAAATTATATTTTCAACCAAGTAGTTGAATTTTGGACTAAAGAAAGATGAATTTGCAACGAACAGCGAACTTCCTTCATCTCAAATTTGGAAGCGGGAACTTGCAAATTGTGAAGAATGCTAATTTTTAAATTTCGTTTTTCTAAATCCGAATTATAATTGTTTAAAAAATGTCAGTTACATGTAAAAATTTCCCTATTCTAAGTCAGGATAAATTAGGAGTAAATGGATAAAACGTGATAAATCCATTTTTTAAAGAAATTGAGAAAATGATTGTTTCTGTATGCTTGAAATATCATCAATTCGATTGTCAAAATTGAGTAAGCGAAAAAAATTTCACAGAGTAAAAAATAGCAAACATTTTTTTTCATGATGCAAAATAATATAAATTCAATCAAAATTGATTATTCAATTATAGTAATCTAAAATAATCTGAGAAATCTGCGACTGTAGATCAAGGGGAAATCACTTTTCTAAATTGACAAAAATGACTAAAATCATGAACACTTGAATCTTTCTGCGGCAGAAAATTAATTTCCCGGTCATTTCTCGGGGTTTCCCGGACAAGTCTCCATCCTGCTATTTTATTTATTTTTAACATTTTCAACTGATTCCTTTTAATTAAAAAGAATGTTGTTAAAAATATTGAATTGTCTATTTAATTAGGCTTAGCCCTCTACAAAAAACGGATAAAAGAGTCCTCTGGGATAATGATTTTATTCTGACCATAAGCAATAAGCAAACAAAAATAAAAAGCTTAGTTCTACAGCAAATTAAAAAATCAAGAATAACTAAAAGATTCGGAAAAATCAAATTACCAAGAATGCTTGTCGATCTATTGTGCATAGCCTGGAGATCGAGGGACCGCTGACTTTTGAGCATTTCTCGTGTGGGCATAAATTTTTTCGGGGCCATAAAATTGATGATCGATCCTCTCCTGGAATTGACGCTACCACTGCTAGTCGACTCGTCCTTAATTTTCAGAGAGACTGATTAATCCCGGCCACATTATTTCGAATTTAAGGATAGGGATTATTTGACTCTTTGATGATTTGAGGATGAGCGCGGTTGTACCTTGTCCCTGGAGAAGCGTATCAGAAGTACTTCGACCAAAGCCGCGATGACGGAAACGACAAGCATTATACCCAGGATGTGAACTGCCACTGGAATTGATTTGTTAATAATTTTTACTGGTGCCTTTGGTTCTTCCTTCTTTGGTGCAATTGGTGCAGAAACAATTTCTCTCCCAATTTCCTCTTTTTCTACAAATACTGGCTTTTCTTCTTTTTCTTTTATGGTTTCTTCTGTTTCTTCTTTTTCTTCTGCTTCTTCTTTTGTTTCCTTTTTTTCTGCTTCAAGAGGAAGTTTAGGTACTTCTTTAACTAGTTGTTGTCTCGTACAATTTTGATCGTAGTTCGTGAGAAATGTTGATTTGATCAAACTTTCGTACCCAAAAGGACAGAGTTTCATTTTGCGGAAATCTTTAACTTTGAGAGGTAAGACGGTTTCTTTTTTTGTCTCTTTCTCCAAAGAAGACTCGGAATTATTTTCTTTGCTGGAATCCTTTCCTTCGTAGTTAGTGTTAAATAGGAGTCTCAGAGGAAGAGATAAAAGTGCACAGAAAATTATTAAAATTATAATAACACTTGCGTTGATACCGAGAGAAAGGCGCTTGTCCATATTGATGATTTAAGATATATCTTCTAAATTGATCAATATTCATCTATTTTTTCTGTTCGTTGTTCAGAAATTATTGTTAAATATAATCGTCTTTTTGACCAAAATAAGTGTTTCTTTTATGAAATTATACCTGTCGTCACTTCCTGCTGATTATTTCTCAGTTAAGGGATCAACCACACCTTCTCGAAACACCTTCCGACATATCAGGTGTGATATTGCCATTGCACAATCCCCTTTAACTTGGTCATTTTTGGATGGAAAAATATCAATCTTAGATTTAAAAAGAAGGTTCGATCAGTAATTTAAATAATTCGTTGATTATTGGACAATGTCCTTCTTTCTTCTTAAGAAAGCGCACAAATGTCATCTGTTGCGTCTCTCCTAGGGAACTAACTAATGCTGCATGGATGCAACCCCGGACGTTCGCTGATATTGATTGGAGGATGATAGGGACCATTGCGCATGCCCCATGACCCTGACAATTTCCCTTTTTTACTGCATTACCAAAAATTCAAGGTCACTAGGTCAAATGTCTGCATTAGTGGAGTCCGGGGTAAGACGGGACACCGGGGTAAGACGGGACACTCGATTTTGTACTATGGGATTATCCATAAGGTTCAAAGAAAAAACAGAAGATAAACTTTACATCGATTTCCGACGAAAGATTCTCTGCAACAAAAATTAACTTAACAGGATAAACTTTACACAAATATTGGTCGAACTTTCTTTTGTTTTTCCATGACAAACACATGTTTTTTGAAAGACTCGAAGTTGGCTAAACAAAACTTTATCGCTCTAAAAAATTTCCTGCAACAAATTTTATTCTTAGTTTTTTCTGTGTTAAGACAACGTTATACGTATATTAATCTTTTAGAATTTAGATAATTCGTTTTTCTAAAAGTACCCTGATGGACAAAGTAAGTAACGAGATAATTCAAAAAGAATGTGGTGCAGAAGAGACGCTAGTAGGCACATGGGAAAGAAATCGGTTAAGATGGTTCGGACATGTTGAGAGAATGCCAAATGAACGACTGACGAAACAAGTGTATCAAGGTAAAGTAAATGGCAACGTGCCCAGAGGTAGACCGCGGAAAGAATGGTTTGAATCTGTGAATTAGACCCTAGTTAGAAGAGACATAAGAAGTCACAGAAACATGAGAGACTGCATGAAAAAATGCATGGACATAAAAGAAGCCAGAGAAGTATGACAGGACAGGAAAGTATGCCGGCAAGTAGTTAATAAAAAGAGTGTCAGTAGAGTGAATGACGCCTGAAACAAAAGACCTTGGCCACTAATGGATCTTAGTGGGGAACCTTACATAACGACTTCGTGATGTTCTTCGCTTGGGGTGATTGCTAGAGAGAGTGATCAGCAACCTGGGTCGGAGCAGTGTTGCGGAAAGAACGTGTTATTTACTTAAATAGCACGAGAATTCTGGAAAAATCTGAAAAATCTGTATCCCTTCCACATACTACTCCTTTCCACTGCCGAGTGAGTCACGCGTACCCCGAAAGGGAAATGGCTTAATGGTGTAATAATAATAAAAACCTATGGTAACGCTTTTAGTAAGTTTCCAGATGAAAAAATGTTTTAGGTAGTAAATTAATATTTTTGTTTCAAAATTCACATTTTTTAGTTGAAAATTCAACTTGTTGTTTGAGAATTCTTGAATTTTATTGACAGTTCGTTTTTTTGTAATAAATTAATCTTTTTTTTCAAAGTGAATTAATCTTTTTGTTTAAAAATTCATCTTTTTTAGTTATAAATGAAACTTTTTGTTTGAGAATTCTTGAATTTTATTGAAGAGTCGTCTTTTTCTGTAGTAAATTAATATTTTTATTTAAAAATTCGACATTTTGGTTAAGAATTCTAGAATTTTGCTAAAAAATTTCTTTTTGGTAGTAAATTAAACTTTTTATTTTAAAATTCATCGTTTTTAGTTGAGAATTCACGTTTTTGGTTGAGAACTCTCGAATATTGTAAAAAATTCGTTTCTTTTTCAGTAGAAAAATAATCTTTTTGTTTGAAAATTCATCTTTTTATTTAAAAATTTAAAAACTAGGTTTTAAAGTTGAACTATTTTCTTAAGAAATAAAAAAATTTTCTTTTTCTTTTTTTCTTGAAAATTTAACTTTTTGGTTGAGAATTCAAAAATTTTATTAAAAATTCATCGTTTTTAGTAAAAAATTCGTATTTTTTCGGTAGTCAATTGATCTTTTTATTTAAAAATTCACCTTTTTTAGTTTAAAATTCCAATTTTTTTTAGAGAATTCTTGAATTTTATTAAAAATTCTTTTCGTTTAAAAATTCTTCTTTTTTAGTTGAAAATTAAGCTTCTTGTTTGAGAATTCTGGACTTTTATTAAAAATTCGTATTTATTGGTAGTAAAATCAAATTATTTGGTAGTACATTAATATTTTTGTTTAAAAATTCATCTGTTTTAGTTGATAATTCAACTTTTGGTTCAAAATTTAGCAAATAGGTTCTAAGTTGAACTGCTTTGTTAAAAATCCAAATTTTTTACATTCTCATCCTAATGAGAAGGTATTGGTTTTATGTAAAATTTCACTTTGTTGGTTTTCATAAAATTTCCACGTTTTGAGACCCCCTAAGCCAGAAAAAACGATTTTTACGAAGGTTTTTGTCTGTCTGTAGTCTGTATTCTGTAGGCACGATAACTTTAGAAAAATTGATCAGATTGGATTCTGGTTTGGCACACGTTTTTAAGGCCTAAAAAGAAAGAATAATTTCGTAAACCAGCTATTTCTGATTAAAATTCAAAAATTGAGCGCATTTAAAAAAATTTTAAAACCAAATTTTTTCCAGATTTAAAAATTCTATGTATGGTTATTCATAGTATTTAAAAACTCAAATAATTTATTCTGATGAACTTTTCCTATAAACAGAAAATTATCAGAATTAGAGCATTAAAAAAAAATAAAACAACTAAAATTAACATTTTAAGCCAAACAACGTATGATATAAAAAAAGTCAAGGAAAAAATTCAAAATTTGATCCTATCAAAAATAATGTAAAATCCCAAAATAGCTGGCAGATTTTTTTGAAATTTTTTCCTTCAAAATTCAACTTTTTGGTTAAGAATATTTTTATCTTAATATAAATTTGTCTTCTATGTTATTAAATATATCAACTTGTTTTAAAATTCATCTCCTTCAGTTGAAAATTCAACTTTTGGGTTGAGAGTTCTTGTTTTTTTTTAAATTCGTCTTTTTTGGCATACAATTATCTTTTTTATCAAAATTTTATATTTTTTACATGATAATTCAACAATTTTGTATAAAAAATTCGTCAATTCGTGTTAAAAGTTCAAATAACTTAGTTTAAAATATCAAATATTTCATAGAAAATTATATATTTTAAAAATTTTAAATAATTTTTTTCAAATTAAAAGTTTAACTATTTAATTTTTGGTTAAAAATTAACCTTTTTAAGTTAAAAATTTCAATAACACCTGGATTAACTGTCCTATAAAATTCAATTAGGCACATTTAAACATTCACCCTGAAAATCACTTTTATTTTAAATTGTTGATTCATTACCGAAGTTTATATTTCAACACACCCGTTATAAGCAAAAAAAAACCAGCAGAAAAGAAAAATCGGGTTTTACCTGAACGCTACATTACTTTCGAGGGGGGCATATCCAAATGAACGTTTCTCAACGGGGGTGGGGTCAAAAACTGGTAATGTAGTTTGTAGATAATCCCTTAACTACATTAACAATTTAGGGGGGGGGGGGGCACACTAGAAACTACACCTGTTAACTATCGGGGGGGGGGGGCTCAGGGGTAGTAACATTACGAATTTAGGTGACATTTGGTACGCTTTCTGCTTATAAATTTTGAAGAATTTATCTTTTTTTGTGTTTTTCAGAATTATACCTTTTCTTCCCCCTTTCTCGCGTTTACGCTTAAATGCAAAATGAATTAATAAAACCTAACAAAAAAATCAAGTATTTTTTGCTGAAAAGTCTACTATTATATTCTTCGTTTGGAATTCATCTCGTTGGTTAACAATTGTAGCATTTGGTTAAAAATTTGATTAGTTGGTTTAAAATACAACTATTTTGTTAAAAAGTTTTTTTTAGAAAATGAATCTTCTGGATTAAAAAATCTTCTTTTGGGTTGAACGCTTTTTAGTCAAAAATTCGTTTTTTTAAGCTTAATCATTGTAGTTGAAAATGTATATCTTTTGTAAATTCAACCATTTTGCAGATAATTATCATATTTTTGGCTTTAATATTGAACGATTTTGTTTTAAGATAAACGTAATTTATTAATGTATTTAACTAAAAATGTAACTTTGCCATTCTCGGTTGAAAGTTAATATTTTTATTTAAAATTGATCTTTTCTAGTTGAATTATTTGGTTAAATTTTTTATATTTTTGGTTTAAATTTAACTATTAAATTTAGTTAAAAATTAAAATATTTTAATGAAAATTTAACCTTTTCGTTAAAAAATCATATTTTTGGATTGAAAATTCAATCGCTTTGTTAAAGATGTTTGTATTTTGGTAGAATATTAATCTTCTCCATGAAAAATAATTTGTTGTGTGTGAAATTGAACAACTTGGTTAAAAATTCATATTTTTAGTTGAAAATACAACTACTCGGTTGAAAGTTGAAATAGTTTGTTAAATATTTATATTTTATAAGATTCATTTTCTTGGTTGAAAATTGAACTATTTTATTGTTGGAAATGAATCTTCCGGGTTAAAAAAATTATCTTTTGGGTTGAATCTTACTGCTGAAAATTTATTTTTGTATTATTTATCATTTTAGTTGAAAATTCATCTCTTTTCTTGAAAATATAACTATTTTTGAAAATTTCCTTTTTTCTTTTTCTTTTGAGAATTAATTTTTTTGAGTAACAGCGTAACTTTTATGTTAAAAATCCCAATGCATTTGCTTTAAATTTAACTATTTGGTTTAAAATTTATCTTATTTAGTTAAAAATTTAAGAACTTGGTCTAATGTTGCAATAGTTTGTTGTAAAATGTAGCCTAATTGGTAAAAAATTTATGTATTTTGTTCTCAATTTTTCGTTTAAAAAAAATTAATTTTGTGCTACCTTATGTTTCTGGGGTTGGGCTACGGTTGTCAACGAGAGAGGCTTGGAGGGAGGGTAAAGATAGCTTAAAACTAGTAGCGCAGTTTATGTACGACCATTTTATTTTGGTAAATTTCTTAAACTTTTTAAAATGATTTGGATATTCCTTAAAATTCTATGGATTTCATTAAAATCCCTTCAAAACAATTAGAGCTCTCTAAAAATCCTTTGAAAATTGTGGAAATACCTTACGATTTCTTGAAATTTGGTGAAGTAGATTAAAATGTTACAAAAATCCTTCTAAAGTCTCATAAAATCTTTTTATCTAATTAAAATGAATTGTTAACAAAATAGTTAAATTTTCAATTAAGTTTAGAAAACACGTGTGTAGAAAATTACTGGATAGATTTTCCTCCAGATAAGGCATTGTCTAGACCGCCTAATCTAGACGGTCTTTTCAGGCCCTAATTAGATGCTGGCTAGCCCGTCAAGAACAAAAATTCTCTATGTATGAAAACCAAATTTTTTTTTGCACAATTTCATAAAAACCAGGATGTTTAAAAGTATCAAAGGCGAAAAATTATCATTCAAAAAAATGAAATTTTTCCCCTATCACCTAGTCAGTCTTTTCGGATTATACAGAAACTTTTTACTTCTACACAGCGTCATCATAGATAACCTTCATAGCGCCACGTAACAGGCAGGACGGTCTATCCCGGCCCCGAATAGTTTATCGATAATTCTCTACACGGCGAAGTTAGATAAACGTTTATTTTTCGGCCTGCTGGCCTCAAAAAATTGACTTGTTTACACTTCCATTTTGTACAGAATTTTCTTACAACTACCTCTTGAAAACTAACATCTATCCACACTTTATATCCAATCCGCTCGCTTATATAGCCTTCCTCGCTTCGCCTCGCCTCGCCTCGTACACATGCCGCTATTTTCTCGCTATGCCTCCTCTTCCTCCTTCCTTATTTTCTTCTACATCTCATCCAACACCCCCTTCTCCCATGCTACTGCCCTTTTGTCCTCCCTTTCATACAACAATACCTCCATGCTTATCCTACTCCTTTCCACCTCTTCACACTCCAACCAGGCTCAACTTTGGCATCCCCCTTCCCGCACAATTCACACATTCCCTTCTCTCTAGAAATCCAGAACCTAGTAAATTCCTTATTCTCTCCCCTCCTTCAGCCTTCTCTTTCTCCATGCCATCATTTTGAACCAACTCACTTACCTTCCTTCTTCGTACATCTTTCTCACTTCATCCATCTGCAATCCAATTATTCTAAAATAACTTTTCCTTTCCACTTCCACCTTTTCACCCCTACGTCTGTTCTCCTTCGCCCACCAACACTCCCTAACTAGCTTACTTCCCCCCTCTTTCAAAAATGTTTCCTGATATTTATACGTTCGACTCCCCGATATAATCCTTAAAATCGTTCTTCCTGTCTCCCTCCTGATAATATAGTTCGGTGTATTCCTTGACACCCCCAGTGTTCATCATACATACCTCTCCTGTATCCTATTTATCTCCTGACTTACCTTCCACCCCCACACCTCCACTTCGTAAACTAATACACTTATAACTACCGAATAAAATAGTTTCATTCTCCTTATGCAATCATCTGCGAACAGCCCCTTCCTCATCCCCCACACCTGCCTCATCATCACATTTGCCCTTCTCACCCTCTCTTATATATGACAATCCAAACCCACATTTCTCCAAAACAAGAAGCCCAGGTACACAAACTCTTTCACCTCCTGTACCGCTTTTCCCATCCACTTCTACTCCCTTTCCTTATCTCTCCCACGTCCATTCCTGAACACCATAACCTTCGACTTGTCCGCATTTAACTCTAACCTATTTTTGTCCAAGTGTCTTCTTAACCTTTTCATCATCTCCTCTAAAGCCTCTTTGCTCTTTGCTAGCAGCACTATGTCATCTGGATATGCGAGTGACCATATCCTGACTGCTACCATAACTCCTCTCCTACCATTCCGGCCACTAGCTTACTTTCTATATCCGCGATTAAAATTGCAGAAAGCGTTGGGCTAAGCAGGCCTTCTTGCCTCAACCCCCTATCCGCTCACCCTATCTTTTGTCTCCTCATATACCTCCCTTACCCTCTCGATCAGGCCTCTCTCCACTCTCCTCTCTCCGATTGCCACCCACAACCTCCCCCTATCTATCAAAGGGAACGCGCCTTTTAGATCTACAAAAAAGCGTACGCTTTGCCACCCTTTCTGGTTAGTACTTTATCCAATACGTGCTGCAAGACGTAAATATTGTAAATAGTACTCTTTCCCCCCCCCCCCCTAAAGCCCACCTGCGTGTCCGGCAATATTTCTTTCCCCTCAACATCCTTCCGCAGCCTATCTGCCAACTCCATCGCGTATATTTTATACGCCGTATTCATTAGCGTTATTCCTCTATAATTTTCCCACCTCTCCCTATCCTCTTTCTTAAACAGTAGTACGATCAACCCTTTCCTCCACTCTTTCGGAAATCCCTCCCCCTTCATACTTTTTTCACTACTCCCTTCAGTTTCTTCCTTACCTCTTGTGTGACAAACAACCATGCTTCGTTCTCTACCCCGTACAGCCTTGCTGTCTTAGATTTTTTTTAACTTTCTTATCTGCTTCTTTTACTCCACGTCATTAAGCTCCTCTTTATCTAACTCCCTCTATCTTCAAATCCCCTCATCTCTCTTCCGTGTATCTGATTCCTGAAATGAATCTTTAAAAAATTTCCTCTATTCTTCACTCTCTATCTTCTTACTTATCCCAACCCTACGTTTCCTAAGCCTATTAATTATCTTCCACACGTGCTCTTCTGTCTTAATACTTATCAACACTTCTTCCGGCTCTTCTTTTTTTCTTTCTTTTCTGCTCTTTCTTCTTACACACCACCCTAAGCTCTTTCCACATTTCCGCTCAGCTCCCTTTTCGCTGTTCCTTCCTTCCACTTCCTGTACTTCCTTTTCACCTTTCTCTGTATTATTTCACATTCCCTATCCCACCACGGCTTCACCATTCCATTCTTCTTCTTCATAAACACCTTCTTTTGCACAAGCTCTTTCTCTTTTAGATCTTCCCATATCTCGTCTACCGTTTCCCCGAATATGCAAAAAAATCGAATCAGGAGAATCGATCTCGAAAGAATCGATCTTTTAAGATCCATGTAAAATGTTATAAATAGTATATTTTATTTACCTATAAATTATGAATCATTACATTTATTCACTTTAAATACAATTATTAGAGAACGTCAATTAGACACTGGCTACTCTTTTTTACATACAAATATTACATAATATTAACATATTTTGTAGTACGATCTATGCGCTTCCAGTTCTGAACGTTTAAAAAAATAATATTTTTTACTGATGAATTTGAAAACCAGAAAAAAGGCTTATATGGCTGTTACTTTATATTGGAAATGATTGATTATTAAAAAGTAATTAAGATAGTTTTCTAAACTATACTAAAATATAATAGTCTGTCATGATCCAAAAAACTATGGTCTCGCCATTCCCATGTAAAAATAAGTCTTCCTTTCTAACAACAAAGGATAGAACAAGAGGTCTATTTGATTTCAAACATTTGGTAATAAATAAGCAGTATGTAACACGAAAGAAAAAATTATAGATAAGAGCAATAAAGTTAAAAAATGTGCGCCGCGGGACGGAAGTATAGGACGGAGAGATAAATAAATAAAAATAAAAGAATCGTTTCTTCGATTCTGCGGGTAAAGAATCGATCCAACAAAAAATCGTTTTCTAAAGAATCGATTCAAAAGATCGATCTTTGAAGAATCGATCCAGAATCGCCTATCCCTAGTCCTTTGACCTCGGGTTTCTTTGATTCCCTAATGTCCTCGGCTGCATAACGATCATTAGGTAGGACACAGTCACCTTGAAATGACCTTTCGACTTAGGTGTCAGCTTCTAGCTCTGACCAATGGCTGCTGGCCTGGATGTCACCAGGACGATGTCTCCTACTGAATACTGCGCAGGTTTGAACCTTTTACTATCAAACCTAGATTTTTGTCACGCCTGTTCCTTGTCGGTATCACGCTTGGCTTCTCTACGTAACACCTTCAAGTAGATTTGATTCAGCGCTTCTTAAATCGCTCCTAGCAATGCTGCATCTGTTGAAGATTGAGATTTAAAACCGTACAAAAGTTCAGCGGGACTCTTTTGAATGTTTCGGTTTATCGTACAGTTAATACCATTCTGCACTTTTTTCACGCAGTCATCCCATTGATCTACTGGTGCGCCAGCATTAATATGGTTCTTGCCAAGGAATTCAGAATAGTAAAATTCAAGCGTTCAACTCGTCCGTTTGCCCTTGGAGTAGCAACAGAATTCAGTATATGTTTTATTCCATACTCTTGACAAAATGTATATTAGTAAAATGCTTTGATCTAAAACAGGTGCCTCTGTCGCTGATACTCCTGTTTTGTACCCCGAAGAGTCCAAATACTTGCTGCAGTATTTTTGTGACGTATTTAGTTCTTTTGTCCTTTACAGATTCAAAAATGTAAAGTTTTGTAAACCCATTAATTCTAGCCAATATCTGAGTGTTCTTGGTCTTACTTTCTACAAAAGGTCCCACATGATCCAAATGTAAGCTATGAAAGGGAATCGTAGCTCACCATTCTCTTTATTTATTAAAAAAATGGGACTGGCATAAGGTGAATGACTCTCGCGAATTCTCCCATTCTTTTCTAGCTCATAATCAATTCCTTTGATCTTTTTACGTTCTTTATAAGACATTCGACGAGGTCGGTAATTTACAGGTTCATCATCTATTAAAATAATGTTCATTTTTGTTCCTACTACTACTCCTAATTCTTGCATGTTCAATGCGATAGTTGTACGATATTGATTTAACAGCAAAAGTAATCAATTTATGATTTTAGAGTCATTTACCCGAGGACATTGAATATCTCCCTCATTTATGTTTCACTTAATCTATTCACCTGGCACACCTGAAAATCCTTTTTCGTATCGGCTATTCATGACTGTCTCTGTCGCTTATTTGATTTATTTTTTGAACAGAAGCCCTCTTGCTTATGACTGACCTGCTTACAGTAGCTACATGTTGTTATTTCGCCCTTTTCTGATTTTTTTGTTTCTGATTTCTCTGAACCGGATGCCTCTTTTAGATTACGACAATTATACCTGTGATGACTTGTCTTCCTACAGTGATAACACGCGTTTTTCTTTTCGTCTTCTAACTTTGTTTTTCCGTCGGATGTTTCATGCGTATGTTCTCGCTTTCTTTCTTTAGATTTATTACCCATGTCGCGAAAAATGGCTAAAAAGCTGTTTAGTTAATTTATATGTCTACAATGAGCCGCAGGAACGGTTGTGCGTATTATTTCTTTATAAACCCCCTGCTACAAAATCAACAATTTTGTCTTCTGCTAAATCAAGCTTCAGATTATTCAATTTCCCAACTTTTTTGAAACAACATGATTGAAGGTCCTAATCTGGATTACATTAATATAAAACAGCTTCCTTTCAGTAAAAATCCAAAACTTACCTTCCCCGGGAACTGTTTTTTAATAGCATGGGAAAATACAGACCAAGATAATTGAACTTCATGCAGTTCATCATACCACATTTTTGTATTACCGCGGAGCCTGCAAACCGCCAAATAGAGCTTCGTCTTATCACCCCAATCATAAAAAGAAGTGCAAGAATTTCCTCTGTCTAGTCAATCCACTGTGGGCTGATTTTTTGCAGACGGATCGAATTCGGACAAGAAATTCTCATTTATAAAGTTATTACTCGCTTTTTTTTAAGTTTAGGTTTACAATACTTGCCAGTACATTTGTGGTTTTGGCGAAGTATAAGTTGGTTGTAGGTGAACGAGAGCGTTCAAAAGTAGTCCTCCTTGCTGCTTCGCTTGGACTTCGACGAAGTCGTTTCAAACTCCGCGAACTGCGACGAGATCTCCTCGAAGTCCGCTTTCTTGACGAGCTGCGATCCCTAGATCGTTCCTCGTCCCGTTTTCTCGACTATCTCTCCTTCGTTTTTCACTGGGACTGCGGGATCTACTTCTTCCTATTTTTAAATAAATCGTTCACTAGTCACAATACACTATACCAGCACTGTCTTCTCACTTTTCACTGTCCACGAATAAGTGAGCAGAAGTTATCCCACTTCTGATATGTCGCGATTAGTTTTTAATATAAGGTAATATTTATCTTAGTTTATGGATTTAAAATTATCAGACAAATAATAATTTCAAAATAATACGTTAATAAGATTTTTACAATAAATTTCAAAACAAATGGTAAGTTTCAATAAGCGTCTTTTATGAACCGAGTCTTCAAGATGACTGCGGTTCTGATGATCCACATCTCTGAAGCCGACCACACACTTCGGAATCCTCGTCTATCCGCTGATATGGATTCAGACGGGCAGCAACAAGCTCGAATCTTCAGATTTTTTTTTTAATCTCCATCAGAACAAAGCAGATACATGCACGTTCTTGCCTCCTCTTTTATTTCCCAAACATTCAGAGCGATACCTAATTTCATTTAGACGAAAGTTGGGTAAGAAAAATTGAGGTCCAGCTTTGGTCACGTGACTCTCTCGTTAAATGGCCTTAATGTTTCTTTGAATACGTATCATAGCACAGAATAACCTTCGCTAGAGATATGTTTTTGTTGATTCAACATTACCTTTACCAAGGCTTCAATGCAACGAACTTGAAATGAAGGATCGGAAAGCAGAACCGAACGAGCGCTCGAGCAGTAGCCAGGAAAGATACGAGGGTGGATTGATAAGTTTCCGGCCTGACCAAGAAAAACAACGTTTTTAAGAATTTTTTTTTTTTATTTCTCAACATAATCTCCTCCAAGGCT
>NC_046662.1:43510205-43539384 GCF_010883055.1 Belonocnema kinseyi | reverse complement strand
GCTATCTAAGGATGGTACTATAGAACGCCACCTCAAGGTAGGCCTAGTGGCGCCATCTCTTGGTCAGGCCGGAAACTTATCAATCCACCCTCGTACAACGGCCGGGTGTGGGGATGAGGGGCAGAAAACGCGACAAAAGAGAAAACGGATTTCGTTTCCTCTTTCGTCGCGTTTTCTTCACGTCATCCCCACTCCTGGCTACTGCTCAAGCGCTCGTTCGGTTTTGCTTTCCGAGCCCTTAAATGAAAAAGTATATAATTTTCAGACGTGGCCATACTTCGACTCCTTCATACAATATAGTATCAACTACATTTTACTCTGCTTTGACATTTCGACATTCAAGGATAAAATAAAGAAAAGCAGGCCTTTCCGCAGCACGTAATAAAACGTTATGAAATTCATTGGAAGATATACCCTTGTTTCATATACAGAAAAACTAAAATTAAATAAAATTTATTGAATTCAAAATGTTTTTTCGATTCAAACAAATATTTCTCTGACTTTATTATATTATATTACACTTACGCTGAAAGCTTAAGATATTCAGGATTATCAGAAGAACAATATCAGTGATACGTTTCATTTTTACAACTAGAAACGGATTCTTTTAAGTTTCGTGTAAGAAGAGACTTGATGAACGGGTTTGTGGGCGTTTATGAGTGCTATTTTATAACAGAGCTTTATTTATTCTTCAAAATAAATATTATGAAAGAAGAAATATTCTTTATTATAGATTTTATTTTCTAGCAAAAAGACAGTTAAAATCATTTGTATTTTTATATTAAGCCATGTTCACATTTTCGGACGATTCATTGCAATGAGTCTGAATTTCGTATCGTTCATAAAAAACGCAGAAAAATGTTTTCTTTTAAAAAGTTGTACCAATTGTGCTGATAATCGCATTAAAGATAGGGGTGGATCCAATTTTACACAAATCTAATACCTTCTTTAATGAAAATTTGAAAATGAATTAAAAAAAAAAGATCGATTTTTAACCCGTGATAGAATAAATAAATTTTCAACAACAAAAAAACTGATTTTCAAGAAAAAGAATAATTTTCAACAAAATAGTTCAGTTTTCAACCAAAGGGATGGATCTTCCACAGAAAAGATAAGTTTTTAAATAACAACTATTATCCAATAAAATAAATTTTTATCCAAAAAGTCTAAGTTGCAACCAAAAAAGAGTAATTTTTTAATGAAAAATTTGATAGACGAATTTTCAACAGAGAACAATTAATTTTTAACCAAAAATAGAATAGTTAAATTTTTAGTTAAAAAAATTGCATTTCCTACAAAAATTTAGGATATATTAATGCCAAATTCTATTATTACATTCTCTGTTAAAATAATGAATTTTCAAAAAACTGATTAATCTTTATCAATAAAAAGGTATTCATAACAAAAATTTTAATATTTAATATCTCTTAAAAAAATATTTTAGTTTTAAATAAAAAATATTAAAATAAACCAAAAATACGAATTTTCCACAAAAGAGTGAAATTTTCTACAAAAAGAACTGATTTTTTTACTAAAAAATTCGAATTTCTTTTTAAAAAATAACTCAATTTTCTACTGAAATGTCAATTTGAAAAAATAATATATCTACATTTTTAGTAAAAAAATTAATTAAAAAAAAATATTTGCAACGAAATTTGTTGAATTTTTAACCAAAGAAATGAACTTTTAATTAAAATAATGCAACTTCAGTCAAAAAAATTAATGTTTAACCAAAGAAATTAATTTTTAACTAAAAAGAAAAGGAGATTGTTTATAAAAAAAACAGTGTTTGATTTCTTAAAAGTTCAAGGATAATTTGACCACAAAAAATCTTTCTTTGCCTTAATGCGTGAAAAATAGATTTTAAAAAATTTCAAAATTCCTCAATAAACTGTCCTGACCAAGTTCCGAAAAAAATTTGAATTATTTTTTATTCATTAGAAAATATTAAAAAAGAAAGAAATTTTAGTTTCGACGTTTATTATTTTTTAGCAAATACTTGGATATTTAAAATTACTCAGAAAACTCAAGCAACTATCTAGAAGAGATGTTAAATAGCAACGTAAATGCTTAAACGTTTATTTAATTTTCTATAATCAAATTGGTGTAAATTTAAATTCACTTGCGCAGATTAGTATAGTTTTATAGATTAGGTTACATTTCAACTATCATTCAACAACAAACCTAGATGTAAATAAATATTTTTTTTGTAATTAAATAGAATGGCTAAAAGTGAAAAATATTTCTAAATCATTTCCAGTTTTTGTTAGGGATGGCCAAAACTGGAAAAATATTAACTATCCTTGGCCATCAATTTTAAAAATTTTTAAATGGAGATTGAACTGAACCCAAGAGTGCTTGCACATCCAGTTTCTTATCCTTAAGTGTTTCATAGATGCCCCATGGTTATTACAAGTCAAGAAAGAGAAAATCCTACCACGCGCTTTTGAGAAAAACGATTTTTTTATTTAAAAAAATTAAAACTAATTTTTCTCAGAAACGACGCTCAATATGAATATGCACTTCATGATTCAAAATCATTTCCCTTTCTAAAACCCATAAAATTAAACTATAAAGTTGTTTGCACATAATACATATTTTCAATAGTTTGTAAGACACTTATGTGATTTTTCATATTTAAAAATTTCTTTTATGTTAAATATCAATACATTTTATGCTACCAGATTCTTTAATTTCGAAATTATTATTTCTCACCTTTTAAATTAATAACTTGGCAAAAACTGGCGCAGGGCGTTGCAAAAAGCAGCTTATACATGAGTGGACAAAACTGGAGAAATCTGAGATTTTTAAATTTGGGCATTTTTTCAATTTTCAATGAAATTTTTATTTATAGGCGCCTATAGTTTGTAAAAGACGATCTTGAATAAATATATTAAACCACTTACTTTTTTTTGAAACGTAATAGTTAATTAATTGTAAGCATTCCCAATTGGATAATTTCTTAAATATTCCAATTTTTAGTTAGAATGTTTTTTGACTGTTTTAGTCCAAGACAATCTAGATGGGTATCGCGAAAATCCGCCAGAGGTTCAATGCTCTAAATTAAGGAATCAATCAATGAATTTAAAAATGTTCAAAATTGTACTAATTTAGGCAATTTTAAATTTCAATTAGAATTTAGAAATAGAATTAAAATAGATCAATTACAAAAATTCGCTGTTCCAGTTCGGAATTCTTTTAAATTTTCAAATTTCCTGTTCCAAGACAAGTTATAAATCTTTTGGATAAATTCGAGTTTCAACTCAGAATTGGTCAAACTTTGAAAATTCCCTGCTTAAACTCAGAATTAGAATTTTTTGGAAAATATTCCTGTTCACATTAAGAATTGTGTTCCTTTTCGAAAATTTTCAGTTTCAACTATAAATTTGTAAAAAATTGAAATTTCAAAAAAAAAGTTGTGATCAAATCAAATATAATACACTTTTTATGTACCTCTGTCTGGGACTAAGTATTTAGATTTTGCAAAATAAAGTACAAATTGTATTTATCATGATTACTTTATTATTTGTTTCTTATAACAAAATTTTCGTAAGATATTTGTAAATATTTTTTGGTCGAATAAATTTTCTCTCACTTATTCTCGTAGCTTGTATCGTTGTACTCAAATATAATTTTTTATTTATTTTTAATGTTGTTTTTCAAAAATAAAAAATAAACTGCTTATCCTACAAAAAATTAATTCCTGAAAAATTTGCTATTCTTTTTTAGGTGCATAATTTTTGTCAATCTATCTCTTTTTGTATCTTGCTTTGTTTGCCACAAAATGTAGATATTGCTTTTTTATTAGTTTTTTAGCGATAAAAATGAGAATTTTCAATTTTTTTCTATAAAAATTTCAAATTTGTGCAGACAATCTTGTTGAGCTTTAAAAAAGTAACATTTTGCTTGTGTTGACTTTTTTCTCATATCCCGCTTTGTTTGGCTTTAAATCTTCCTTTTCCTTTGGTTTTTTGGGTTTTGAAAATGCTATAACTTTAGTCATTTTTATTTTATCAAAAAAAGTGATGAAGATAAATTATTCATATTTTGATAAAAAAAGTCCAAAGTGCTCTAACTTTTAAAACTGTATGCAAAAAGCTGGCTACCCAACTCGTCCTTTCTTTTTATATCCTAATGAAGTGTGCCAAAGAGGAATACAATCGAATAATTCCTTTAAATGTTACCGTTTTTACAGACTACAACGACAGCGACAACAACAACAACAACGAGGACAGACAGACTCTGACGTAAAAAGTATTTTTTCTGACCCAGGGGGTCTCAAAACTTTGACATTTGACGCAATCCACGAAAGTCATTTTTCACATAAAACCAACACTTTCTCATTAGGGTGAGAAAGTAAGAAAGTGCTCTCCACTACAAGTCATAGAGGGTTTCATGATCGCCCATTCTGAAGATTTTGTTTATACTATGCAAATCATTTCATACACGTTATTATGTATTTCCACAATGAAATCAACACAGACTTTTTGAAAATATATATCATTTTTTTTTTGCTAACAAGAAAACCAACTTGTCCTAATTGAAGCACTAATCTGAATACAGTAAAACATAAGTCTGAAAAATGTTGAAAGTTTCAACTTTTTCATTTTGTTAGATTAAAACTTTCCTTTATTAGGAAGCAAACATATTTGATATCTGTGAAGAAAGAAAGTGTTCATTGAATGGATACAAATACATTTAAACATAGTTAATACACTCATAGTATTCTGAGTTTTTATTCAGAAAAATTACATATATTTTTCATTTTTATATTATTATTTCATCCGGTCTAGACGTTCGCGTGGTGGGCCTTGTAGCCACCCTTGGCCTGGTTGTCTAGGTGGTCGGGCTTGTGGTGCTTGGGCTCGTGGTGGTTGGACCTGTGGTGGTTGGGCTTGCGGTGGTTGTGCCTGTGGTGGTTGGGCTCGTGGTGGTTGGGCTCGTGGTGGTTGGGCTTGTGGTGGTTGTGCTTGTGGTGGTTGGGCTCGTGGTGGTTGGGCTCGTGGTGGTTGTGCTGGTGGTGGTTGCGATAGCGGCCGTATAATTCGTGACATTCCAAGAAGTTGGAAGGTCATTGGTCGATCATAGCGAAAATTTCTACTTACTTGACGATCGCTGGGTCTAGATTCTATAGAAATATAAAGATTTGTAACGCTGTCGCAGATGTATTGGAAAATCGCTTTACTATTTTTTTCTTTCCTCTTTGTAATTTTTTTCCCATTTTATATATATATTTTTTTATATTTTAATTTTTTCAGATTACAATAGAATTTTTTGTTTTTATTTATTTGTTGTGGTCCAAATTTGGTCCTTGGATTCTTGTTCTTTTCTTTTTTTCTTTTTTAAAGGAGTTTGCATCAATTTGATTATTAGACGTTAAATAGGATTTTAAATTTAGGTATTAATCTAATTTAAATTTCTTACATTTTGATAATTTTAACATATTAGGAGAAATTTTACGAAATTTTACTTTCCATAGGAATTTTCTTAAATTTCCGCAATACATATAGGAGATTAGTACGAAACCACCATGCAGTTTTTAACTTAATGTTGAGTCTGTGAGTTTCGATATTATCTACTGAGAAAAGTATCTTTTACATCGGTTCCATATAAAAAAGAGTTAAATTTATAAAATTTTTATTGTAACATTGCGAGAAATATAGAGTAAGGAAGTACTGACGATTTGGCAACACTGTTCGCCCTGCTGATGAACGCGCTTGTCAAATCCACATGCGTGAGTAGCTGGCCATAGCCCTTAAACTGAGTGCAATGTTGCCACGCTCATTGCATAACTTGTATGCCATTTATACGTATATTTTTGTTTTTTTTTTGTCTAGAACGAGACAGTACAAACCTAATAAAAATTTTGTACGTAAGGCTAGAACAAACGCAATGTCGTTTTGAATCGCCTGAGCTTAAACATTTGGACGAATTTCGCGCGCGTGAACGACCCTTGACAAATGGGATCACATGAACTTCCATATAATACAATGCTGTTGAAGGCTGGTGACCTTTTCAGCATAAAAACATAAACCCAAGACGACTTTCTCGGTTCCAGCCCCCCCCCCAACCTTCCCTTATTAACTGAAGTTTGGTGGGACGGACGTTCTAACTATAATCTCCACCATATGACGAATTGCTATTTAACTTGGACATGGTTTCGACTCGCAAAATAAACTAATGGCATAAAGGTGGTGGTTGGGCGTATAATATAAACAATGAATAATACAAACAATATAATAGCCTTGGAAAAGACTGGAACTTTAATTCATAAAAGGCATGCTCGGAATGCTAAGGGGGTGAATGATCTCAAGGTAAAAGAATTACGAGAAACTATGCACGTAAGGAAACTAGATTTTTGTGTATGTCTGTAACAAAGAAAAAGGGATGCGAAAATAGAGACATAGAAAACGGAGTGTTGAAAGGCGGATTTTAAATATGGTCAGGAGTAAATAGTGAATCACATGGTAGGCAAGGAGTAGGTCTGATTTTGAATGAAAGATCGAAGCAACATCTCGGAGATCATGATTTCGTATCTCCCAGACTGCTGTAGGCTAGAATGAAAGTAGGAATCAGAAAATTATTTATCATAGCATGCTACGCGGCAGTTGATAGTGATCCTAGAGAAGTAAAAGACACAATAAATATTTGCAATCGTGGTGAAAGAATAAACTATAACGGAGATAAATTAGTCGGCTTATGCTTAGAAAGGGGTCTGTTTATTACAAATACTTGGTTAAGGCATAAAATGATCCGCATGTACACCTGGTATAACGAAAATAGCCACAGTAAAATTGACTTTGTTGTTGCGGATGAAAGATTAAGTCAGCTAATCAAAGATACAAGGGTCATGATGAGTTCTAAATGCAATACTGATCGTTACCTTCTGATATCCAAAATTAACTTAGGTCGGGGATTGAAGAAAAAAAGAACCAAGAAAATAAAATAAACGCGAATCAAAATTGAGAACCTACAGAAACCGGATGTGCGAATGAATTTCCAAAATAAGATAATTGAAAGCATAGACAAGGTAACCTGGAATGCGCTAATAAGAAACAAAGATATAGAGGGCGCATGGACTAAGTTCCGGGATATCATTCTGAGATAGGCGACTGAACTGTGTGTACTGCGATTGTAGGAAGAATGTCTGGTGATGCATGATGGAATGATAAAATTCAGGCTGACCAAAAAGCCAAGAAAGAACAGTACATGAGAACTTTGCACATCGCGGGTCTCTTTGTCCATCAAAATTTTTCCGAATATTATGCGCAAGAATCTCATGTCAAGTGCGTTAATTTTACTCTTATATTTTTCTTGCTATGTCCATGTCTCGCTACCGTATAGTACAGTCGGTACAAATGTATAATTATTTATTGCCATTGTAGTTTTTTAAAATATATTTTTACTTCTAATAAGGGGCCCTGCTCTACCAATAACCTTCTTACCTTCGTTCATGCATCTATGTAATGGTGCTTTCTCACTCTTTCCTTCAAACACAATAGTTTTTGTTTTATTTGCATTAATTTTAAAGCCCATGCTCTTCATGTTTGCATTCAGTTTACTCAAAATTCTTTGCAAGTCTTCAAATGACTTTGCCATAACAACCTTATCATCTGCGAACGGTAACCCATGTACCCTTACTGTTTCAAGGTCCATACCTTCCTCGTCGAAAGAAGCCATTCTTAAAAACTTATTCATGACTAACATAAATAACCATGAAGACACAACGCATCTTTGTCTAATTTCTTGAATAATATCGAAACAGGTACTCAAATTCCCATTTACCCTGACACTCGCTTTGATACCCGTATGTATTGTTTTTATAGTTTGTGAGAACCATCCATTGATTCCATACTCTTTCAAGACTTTCCAAAGTTTACTTCTATCTACCTTGTTAAAAGTTTTTCTAGGTTGACAAATGCACAGAAAAATTTCCTTTCCTACTCTCAAACTTTTTTCTGTGATTTGACTCAAGCTAAATATTTGAACCATACATGGCCTTCCTGGCATAAACCCACTTTGGAATTCCCAAATCTTTTCTTCTTTTATTTTCATTACCCTACGATTAAGTATTTTTGATTACATTTTACTCATGGTACTAAATAAGCTAATCCTTCTTTAATTATTGCATTCGCTTTTATCTCCCTTTATTTTGTATGTTGGTACGATAATCGTTTTTTTCTAAACGTCTTAGCTTTCTGAATCGAGTTTTCTAATGCATCCTGTTCTACATAGCAGTTGTGGTGTTCTATAGGTTCATCTCCGAATTGTCCGCTAAAATAGTCTCTAAAAGCGTTTAGTATTCAGTCTGCATCATATAGTATCTCCCTATTACTATTTCTCATGTTGACAAATTCTGTACTTTTATTTCTTGTCATTTTTTTATAAAGCAGTTTCTTGATTCCATAAAAGTCGTTTTGTATATTTTTCTCTTATTATGCTTTAATTTTATCAACTGCGGGACCCCACACTTCGATCGCACATCTAACAATGATATCCCTGAGCTTTGTCCATGCGCCTTATATATCTTTGTTTTTTATAAGCGCTTCTTATGTTGCCCTATATATGCTTTCGATTATCTTATTTTGTAAATCTATTCGCACATCAGGTTTCTGTAGCTTCTCAATGTTTATTCGCGTTTCTCTTGTTTTCTTGTTTCTCTTTTTTCTCCATACCCGACCTAAGTTAATTTTGGAGATCAGAAGTTAATGATCAGTATTGCATCATGACCCTTGTATCTTTCATCAGTTCTCTTAGTCTTTTATCCGCAAGAAAAAGTCAATTATACTGGGGATATTTCCTTTAGACTAGGTGTACATGTGGATCATTTTATGCCTAAAACAAGTATTTGTAATAAACAGACCCCTTTCTAAGCATAAGCCAACTAATTTATCTCCGTTATAGTTTGTTCTTGGATCTCCAAAATTACCTAGTATTCTTTCTGTATTCTGAATTTGGATAACGACCCATCCATTCATATCTCCTAGCAGAATTATTATTTCACCACGATTGCAAACATTTTTTTTGTTATTTAAAGTGTCCCAGAAGGCTTCTTTTACTTCTTTGGGATCATTATCAACTGGCGTGTAGCGTGCTATGATAAATAATCTTCTGATTCCTACTTTCATTTTAGCCCACAGCAGTCTGGGAGATACGAAATAATGATCTCCGAGATGCTGCTTTGCTCTTTCGTTCAAAATCAGGCCTACTCCTTGCCTACCATGTGGTTCACTATCTATGGTACTCCTGACCATATTTCAAATCCGTCTTTTAAAACCCCGTTTTTTATGTCTTTACTTTCGCATCCCTTTTTCTTTGTTTCAGGCACACAAAAACGATCACATTTATCGTATCCATGTCTTTTGTCAATTAAAGTTCCAGTTTTTTTCGAGGCTATTTTATTGTTTGTGTTATTCATTGTTTATATTATACGCCCGACCACCACCTTTATGCTATACGTTTATTTTGCGAGTCGAAATCATGTCCATGTAAAGTAGAAATACGTCATATGGTGGATATTGTAGTTATAACAGCCGTCCCACCAAATTTCCGTTAATATAGGCATGTGTTGGTAGTGGGAGGGAAGGGAGGGGGAAGAATTGGAACTGAGAGGCTCGTCTTGGGCTTATATTTTTATGCTGAGAAGGTCACCAGCCTTCAGGAGCGTTGTATTAGATGGGAGTTCATGTGATCCCATCTGTTAATACCCGGCCGTCCTCTGGGCACGAAACCAAAAACGCGTTCACACACACACATACCATTAACATTTTCTAAATAAAACGTCTAAATAGTTTAATTTGATACAACTTTACGCATTTCTACATGGTCAGACAAACTTTTCAACAATTAAACAGTTATAATTAAAAGAGAGACCCCCCCCCCCATCGGACAACAATCTCTGCGCTGTTTGTAGTTTTTAGGTTTAAAATGTCTTTTTTTATTACAAAATTAAAATAATTTGATATAAATTATTTAGCTTTAAGTAGGTTTCCGGGTTCTTTATTACCTGCATAACGAAATACAATTTTAAAAGAAAAATTTATTCAAAATTTAGAATTTTCTATTTGGTATTTTCCTTATTCTCGGGGTACACGAATGGTACCTTTCACGTCTTTTCGAAACTGGATTCAAAGAACAAAGAAAGTCACATGTTAGAGTTGGTTTACAATTACATCACATTACCTGAGTACTAAAAAATGCTACCAAGGAGAATTTAAGAAAATTATCTTCTTTAAAGTCCTTTCAAAACTATTGAAATTTTCTAAATAAAACCTCTAAAGAGTTTATTTTTATAAAAACTGACGCATTTCTAAATAGACAAGCAAACTTTCCAATATATATATTTGGTTGATTTAAGAAAAATAAATTTAATTTTCTTAAAATGATTTCTTTTTGTGATAAAAGCCCTCTAATTTTTCCAGAATAAAAAAATTAAAAGGCTGCTCATGTGAATTTTTCTTTGAAATTCTTTCTTCCGAATTTCCTTGAGAATATGTCTTGCTGAGGTTGTACTGCATCAGTTATGCACTGTGCCTTTTATCTAGTAAAATATCTAACAATGATATTTTCAGACCTTTAATATAATAAATAAAGGTCGCTCAAGGTTGGTTTTCTCAAAAAATGTTGATTTATAAGGAATAAATATTTTTAAAAAAATTTTCTGGCCACTCCAACTCTTTTCTTTGTTTACATTTTTATCTTCTACAGATTCTGCCTATAGAAAAAGGGGATCCTATTTTCTTAACGCAGGAAAAACCTATATTGAGGCCGGACATTTTTTTTCTTCTATATATAATTCTCTAATTTTTTTGATAAACGATATCAAATACATTTTTTTGTAGAATATTTTTATGCTGCAAACTTTTATGTAAATATTTTTCTGTACCTATCATTGTTTCTGAGAAAAATGTGGACCCTCGAGTTTGAGGCTTACTACGTTTTATTTAATTAAATTTGTATTCAAATTCCAGTTAATTGTAATAAATTAAAAAGGTGGAGATCTCACGAGAGAAGGAATAAAGATCTGATACATGGTTACATCAAATATTTATCTGTAGTAATCATACGCTTATCTCATTAAAATTATTATTCCGTTTAGGTCGCATAACAATGTGGTTCTAGTCGATATTTTAGTCTTTGCATAAAAAAGGAATAAATTCAGTCTAATATTTAGTAGCTTTTTGGATCAGTATTTATTGCAATTAAACATTTAATATGTTAATTTTAACTTCATTCGGATATTACGCTTATAACCTAATCTTAGACTTTTAATTAAATTTAATGTTGCGAGCATCTAAACTAATCCCGTGCAGAAATTACAATTTGGATCTGATTGGGGCCAGATCGGGCAGAGTTTGGCCCAAATCAGGCTATCTAGATGGGGCCAGACTCGACATGAAACGCGATGCCCGATCGGGGCCCAAGCGCTGCGCCCAGAGATAACCATGCCTGGCCCCGATCGGGCCCATATTAATTTTTTTTTCTTATTCTTAATTAAAAGGGATTCTTAAATAAAAGAATATTAAAATCGAATATATCATCTCCTTAACTGAAATTTGAGAATATAAATATCAGGTTATTTAACAGATCGCGATATAAAAACATTGGAGTATGTCAGACACTTTTTTTTCGAGCAAACGGAAAAAGTCAAACGACGCAATATAACAGTCAGCATTTGTGTATGATAAACCATTTAAGTATTTTGCAATATATTTTTGGATTTAATTTCAAAATTGAAGTTGCTTTCAATTTCTATATTGAACTTAATTATGGAAAGTTATTTTAAAATAAGTGGATTATAATATCGCACTGGCTCTTTAAGTTATTTTTACAAAAGCAAATATAAAATAACCTCATTTCGAGGTTATGTTTCATCTTAACATTCTTAATAAATTTACTTATTATAGTCTTCAACACGTAATTCAGGAATATTTTGACGTAATACTATACCTACGCACTCATCTTGTGCTCACTTTTGTCATTTTTTCTTACTTATTTTGTCACTTTTATAAATAATAATTGAAATATTTTTGACGCTTGACACTTTATTACATTGAAACTTGGGCGATTTGGAGTCAACCCACTTTAGTCCACGAAATTAATGGAGCGCCATCTACTCGCAAGCTTGGCTGATAAGCCGGGGTCTAGAGGGGGCCAAATTTAACAACCACAAAATTGTGTGCCCGATCTGGCCCAAATCAGAAATAAGACAAACATTTGGCAATTTCTGCACGGGATGTAATAATTTTGATATTGTAAATTGGGGCAAACTTACCAACGGAATCAAGCAGGAAAACTGCGAGTGTAAGAAAAATAGTTGCCGTTATAATCTGCATGGCTGTCGACAGTTCTCGGAACAAAGCCTGATATGTCGGTATTGAAATTCACTGCCATTTACACTAACATCTACCTATCTTTAACAGGTAATTGTGATTAATACTAAGATTTACGTTCTCTTCATGATAAACGCGATAGAATAAATTTTAATTAAGAAAAAAGCTCGTATTTTATAGAGGACATAATATAATTATTTGCTATATGCTGATAACATGATTACTGCTTTTATTCCATATTCCAGTAGATTCGGATGAAACAACAATTTTTTGCTTTACATAATCAAGTTTCTCGTTGTCCCGAAGTTTAAGATGATTAGTAAAATATTTATCATAGGTTTGGCTAGTAGTCCCAAAATTTCAGGGCTAGTTAACTTCCTTTTTCTGTTGTGCCAACATTTTGGGATTCCTAGGCGGAATTATAACACCCTCCTATTAAAGCAGGTCCTTTTGATTATTGTGAATTTCTGCTATTTATAAAAATACTTACAAAATATTGGTTGTATATTAACAATGTTAATTTACGAAAAAATCGTTAAAATCATTCAATCTTAGAAGCATAGAGCGATTTCATTGCTTTTCCTCTTTTTCACATTTGGAAAACGATTTTCAAGTTAATATACATATGCATAAATCGTTATCGGGAATCTTTTTTTATTCAGCCGTATATGAACATTTGAGTTTAATTTTTTTTTTTTAATTTGAAACAGTATTAGAAAAACTAGTATTTATAGAAGTCAGTATACGCTTGGTCAACTTAAAGTTTGTTTTCCAAATAAAAAATAATGCAAAATATGGCAGCCGATTTAGATTTTTCAGATTTCAACGATCTTGCAATGCTTTTAAAAATTAATGTAGTAAAAATGTATACCTCGAAGAAGTTAAATACTAAATAAAGATTGGCTGCACTTTAACCATTTCTTTCGAGTTTCGTCATTGCAAAACAATTTTCGAGTTCACCAGGTATGAAGAATACATCTTCCTTGAGGAACTTGAGCTTTAAATTAAGATTGGCCGCACCTTAAGCATTTCAAACCCATTCAAAAGATGAAAGTTTAGACTGCCTGACCTTGAAGATCTCCAAATACGCTGATATGCTCCATCAAGAAAAAATTATGCGCCACATTAATCCGCCATTTTGAATTTTGCAATTCTGATAACATATTCGTAATCAGCGATCCAAAAAACCCGCTAGCAAACATTTTCATGAAAATTTAACCATTAAACAAAATTTTTGGCCGCCATATTGGATCCGCCATCTTGAATTTTGAAAATCTGATATCACATTCGTAATCAACGACCGAAAAAACCTTCTGGTATACATTTTCATGGAAATAGAAATAAAATTGTTGTTGTTAAAAAAATAAAACTTTATCCAAAAATTTTTCATTTCAAGCAGCCATATTTGGTGCCGCCATGTTTTAAAAAGCCTATCGATATATTTTGAAGGTTAGGGTTCTTGGACGCAAAAAATCCGCGAATCGTAGAAATCTACCGATGCTTTTGATCCGCAAAAATATTAAAAGAAATTTTTTTCAAAACCACATTTTTTGTTAAATAAATAACCATAACTTTTTCAAAAAGCATTTTTTTATTCCGATCACAATATTCGAGAGTTCAGACAATTTTACCTCGGGTATGACTATTCTCAATTTTTTTCAGGACCGTTTTGATAGTGTACGCAGCGATTGAAAAAAATGTTGGAAATGTGTCTGCCTGGGACTTAATGGGTTAATAACCAAGTTTTCAATTATAGTAATCAGCTATCCGTCATAACTTCAAATGTGCCCAAATGCGCTACCAATAACAAATGTTGCATACACTAATTAAGAACGATATCATGGGTATCGCAGGAGTTAAATCTTCGATAGTGATATGAAATTTATAATTATAGGTATGAATTCATTCTTTTTTAAATGATTTCATATGCGCTACAAAATTTGTTTACGTCCAGGATTAAATTTATTAAGATTGATTCAGCAAAAAGCCGAATCAGAAAAATCGATCTTGAAAGAATTGATCTTTTAAGATCCATGTAAAAATGTCCTTAATAGTTTCTAGTTTCTAGTTTCCTAAATCGCGTGTCACAATGTTTGTCACCGCTAAACTCCGAAACTACTTAACCGATCTTGATGAAATTTTATATACTGTGTGTAATTTGGTTTAACTTAAAGGATAGGATACTTTCTATCTTATTTTATTACTTCAATATTTTTTCATTACAAATTAAATGTTTTTATTTAGATACTCCACACGTTTCTAACAGATGGCGGTTTAAGTTAGTTTTTTGACCGGCAGTTCAGCATTTTACAATATCTGGATTGGGTAAGCATCCAATAGATAGTGCCAGGTTTAGTAGTAACTAATAAATAAACATAATTTGATTTACCTTATTCTTTCTTCTGTCTACTAAAATATACTTAAATATACTAGTTGTCACGATCCAACAAACTATGGTCTAGCTACACGCAAAATAAAAAAGTCAACTAATTAGACGGCTCCCTTCGAAACTTTGGTAATAAAAATTTTAGCTCAGGTTGCGCCTGCGCTTAGACTGAGATGCTGTCTTGGGCGCAAAAGAAAAAAAGATAGGAAAGAGCAATAAAAATAACAAATGTACTCCGCGGCCACGAAAGTATAGGACACAGAGATAAAAAATAAAAATAAAAGAATCGCTGATTCGATTCTGGGGGTAAATAATCGATCCAATAAAAATCAATTCGTAAAGAATCGATCCAAAAGATCGATCTTTTGAGAGAAAAAGATCGATCTTTGAAGAATCGAACCAGAATCGCCCATCTCTAGTCCACGGTACGAAGGTTTTAACACTTCAAAAAGTAGGTCAATTACACCAGTCCTCCCCCCCCACTCTTAATTTTCGGATTTTCTATAGGCCACTGAATTGCGCCCCAAATACGCCACCGATAAAAATCTTTGCGCCACAAAACTGTAGGAGTTATATCAGGTGTTACGCGGTTGGGGGGGGGGGGGGGGCTATCGTCACGCTACCCCCATTTAAAAAATCCAAATTTAAATCACATGATCTTGAAGATCTTCAAATGCGTTTTTAAAAGTGTGCAACAAATTTTGTGATGCACATGGGCGGATTTAAAGACGAAAGACTCCATATCCGCAATTTTTAATGTCAAATCACTATTTCGAAGGTATGAAAGTATTATGGTAACAGTTGGGTAATACTTTTCCAGACTTCCCTCTTTCCCTATTTTCGCTTTTTTCATTGAAGATTTAATTTGTTTGCTGAAAATGCAACTATTTTATTGAAGCTCATCGGTTTTGGTCAAAACTTAAAAGTCGAAATTTTCTTTGCATTTAAGTGTTTTTGATTTAAATAAAAATAATTTTGGTTAGCATATTATCAATAACACTTTTCGTCGAGATTTTTGGTTTTGGTTTGAAAATTCAACTACCTGAATGAAAGTTCAATTACTTTTGTTAAAAATTAATTTTTTTGGTGAAGATTCATTAATTTAGTTTCAAATTCATCTTTAGAGTGCAAAATCCAGCTGCCTGGTTGAAAGTTGAAAGAGTTAAAAATTAAACCAGTTTTTTTACCTGAAAATATAACTATTTTATTATTGGTTAAAAGATTAAATTTGTAATTAAGAAATGATATTTTCTATTTGAAAAGTACACTTATTGATCGAATTCAACTGTTTTTCATTTCAAATTAAAATATTTTTTCGTTGAAATATCAAGTGTTACAGGCTTCGTGGAGTATTCATCTTTTCGGTTAAAAAATTGAACAGGTGTATAGAAAATTCTTCTTTTTGGCTTTGAAAATTCAACAATTCGGTAGAAAATTAATGAATTAAACTGTTGAAAATTTGAATGACATTAAAATCTAATTAAAAATCTTATTTAACGGCCAATAATCAATTTAATGTGCAGAATTCGTGAAAATCAAACCAAGAATCTAACGACCAAATCTGGACTACTGCCATAAAATGTTCCTATTTCAATCTAAAAAAAATTTTTTCCTTAATAAGTGAAGAAAAAAATGCTTTTTTTACAAAAAGTAAAAAGAGGAAAGAAAAATGAGAAGGCAACTAACATAACAGCAATGCGACCACAATGCAACCACGATTTTTTGAAAACTTTTATTTTTTTCAGATTACAATAGGTACATTTTATGATGGTTTTCCAAATTTGGTCGAAAGAATCTTGGTTATATTTTAGGAATTCTGCACATTAAATTAAAGAATATAGTTGAAAATTAACCTTTTTGTTAAAAATTGTTACTTTCGGGTTGAAAATTCAATTGCTTTGCAGAAAATACGTTGTTTTTTAATATTCATATCTTTATAGACACCATCTATTTTAGTAAAAATGCAACTATTTCGTTAAAAATTAATCCTTTTGGTGAAAATTCAAATATTTTGGTAGAAAATTCAACTATATGCTTAAAAATTCAACTATTTATCTAAAAGATTAAATATGTACTCGGTACAAAAATCTATTTTTTGTTTAAAATTCATAGTGTCGGTTTAAAAATCTAACTATTTTGTGAAAAACTGATCTTTTTGGTGAAAAATCGTCTTTTTGTGTAGAAAATTATACTCATATTTTAAAAAGTGATCGTATTGAATTTGAATACAAATATTTGGTTATTAATTTGTCTTTTCTATTTAATTTAACTTGTAAAAAATTCACTTTCTTATTGGAAATTTAACTATTCCATTTTTCTTCGTATTGTTTTTTAAATTCTACTCTTTCGTTGAAAAATTAACTGTTTTTTTTAAATTCAACTATGTTGTTAAAAGTTCAACTATTTATTTAAAAAATTAAATACTTCATAGATAATTCACTTTTTTTTAATAAACATAGGGTTGTTTGGGAAGTTCATTTAATTTTTAAAAATTCGTCTTTTTGAGCAAACCATTATTTTTTTTCTGAATAATAATCATTTTGGTTGAGGATTCAACTATCTTGTTAAAAAATCATGAATTTTATTTGAAAATTCATCTTTGTATGTTTAAAATTTAACTGCTTTGTTAAGTCATATTTTTTAGTCAACAATTTAGCTGTTTTGTTAAAAATTGATCCTTTTAGATCGAAAATTAATACATTCACACATGTTATACAAAATCTTTCATCTTTCTTTGAAAATTAATCTTTTTAAAAATTAAATTCTTATCTGTGAAAAAAGATCTCTCCCCTTGTAATCGAACCCAGGTCTTCCGAATGCCGGTTTGATTTCGTTACAATCGCGGGTTCGCTTCCCAGCGAAGTGAAGGGGAGGGATCTTTTTTCACAGATACAATTCAATTTTAAACTTTTAGAAAAAACGTAAAATTTCTATAATTATTTCCTATATTAATCTTTTTTATTTCAGAACTGAACTATACTTGGTTAAAAATTCCACTATTTTGTTAAAAAATTAATTATTTTGTTAAAAACTCAACCATTTTTTTCAAGCCTGTTTGTGGCCGTAAATTCTACTCGCTATAGAGCAACTCGTTAGAAACGCGAAAAAGAAACCGCTTCGTTCTTTTGGACGGAGGGGGGGGGGGATATCCCAAAATTGGTAACGTACTTTATGGATGATCCTTCAGGTATATTCCATTTCTTCCAAAAAGGTTTATTCATGTTCTCCGCAGATTCTTGTTTGTATTTCGCCCTCCATAAAAAACTCCCACAAGAAGGTAGTGGAAGTCATGGCTTGCATGTTGACACTGATCTATAACGTATCGAAAAGCACTGCGTTTCAGCAAATAAAGAAATGATGTTCTCCACGAAAAGGTAAGACAGTAGCAGCTGAAAAAAAGGAACCGGATAGGTCGAAACTTTCGAGAGGGCACCTGTGCCGAGACTAGCTTAACTCTCGTATGCATAAATAATATTAGACAATATCAAATTAAAATTCGCATCTTTCTGTGGTGCAACAATGGATCCCGGTGGAACCCAACAAAGGAAGCGCCCGCGGTGGCGGCGGCGTTCATAAAAGCAATAAAACAATCGAACAACAACTCTTGCCGAGTAGGGAGAAAAAGAAGAAGAAGAGGAAGTTAGAAGAAGTGAGAGGAAGGGAGAGAGGATATAAGGCGATAGGGAAAGAGGGGAGAAAGTGCACGAGTGAGAGAGAAAAATTTGCGAGAGATGAAGCGAAAAGAGGAAGGGGCGTGGAGAACAGCCAAAGAAAACAAAAAGAGATGATGAAACATTGGAGAACAGCGACCCGACCCGACCGACCGGTAGCTGGACTAGCGCACGTACGTCTTGCTCTGCTTCATCGTACGTCGATTCCTGAGGGTTCTCAACCCTGACTCGCCCTTTATTTTGAATTTAATGGTACGATACGGAAAAACTTTTTCCTAAAAAAGTCACGAACTCACAAATTCAAAAAAAACCTCATCGGATAATGAAAGATTTTCATAAAGAATCTGCGAACTTTGATAAAGAATTAAAAAACTCGAAAGGAAGATTCTAAAACGGTTCATCACTTTTTTTCGTCTTTAATTGCGATAATATTACGAATTATTAAAGAAAAATGATCGAGAACTTACATGGCTTGAGAAATCCAGGAACTAGGAACTAGACTCGCCTGCACGTGGCCCGCACAAACGTTGAGCGTGTTTACGCACTCTCGTCAGCAGATATCGAGGGTTCGAATCCTCATAGTTGCGAATTTATAAATTATACAAATTGAATCGTGTAGATAAAACTTTTCTTTTTATATTATAGATTACTATAGACTACTTATAGATTATTATAGAGATTACAAAAACGAAAAAATTAAAAAAAAATATTTCGAAAGGAAAACAAATTCTTAACAAAATGGACAAATATTGGATCAAAGAGATGAATTTCCCGAAGAAAATGACGAATTTTTAAGAAACAAAAATTATTCAGTCAGGAAACGGGTTATTAAAAAATTTCCAAAATCCAATTTTCAAATAAACCGCGAAATCTTTAATAATAAAATTATTTGATAACAAAATAGTTGTATATGAAACAAATTATTCTTAAAATTTGATTTAAATAGTTAAATTTGCAAGCCAAAAAGAATTGCAATAAAATATTACGATTCTAAGTCAAGGTTTTATAATAAAATAACAAAAAAATCAATTTTTAATAAAAGATTTCAACATTTTAGCAAATAGTTGAATTATCAACAAATAAAGATAAACTTTTAATCAAATAGTTGAACATTTGACTAAGAAGTATCAATTTTTATCCAGAATGGTACAATTAAATTTTCATTAAAAAAATTAATTTTTCACACCAAATAAAAAGATTTTTAAGAAGAACATTCAATTTCCATGCAAATAGTAGAGTTTTTATCCAAACCAGATAAATTTCGAAACAAAAAATATAATATTAGACTTTAATTTTCCATTGAAGAGTAGGAACGAGAATCAGGGGAAGTTTTTTAAAAACGGAGAAAAAGATGAATTTTATTATTTAAAAAGGGAAAACAGGGGAAATGGGGAAAGAGCGTGAAGTCTAAAATCTACAATTATATTTTGGTTCAAAAACCATCACGTTTATTTAAACATTTTATTTTGTGGAATAATTAATTGTATTGTTAAGAATGCCACTATTTCTGTAAAAAGTCATCTTTTTTATCTGAAAATTCAACAATTTGGTTAAATGTTGAATTACTTTGTTAAAAATTCATTTTTCTAAATGAAGTTTCATATATTTGGTTTAAAATTAAAAACATTGAAAAAAATGGTTTTATTTTTAGTTGAAAATTAATTTTTGTACCTGAAAATTTAATTAATCCACTTCTAGTTCAAAATTTATATTTTTAATTAAAAATGGTTCTTTTCTTGTAAAAAATTTCATTATTTGGTTGTAACATAATGTTTATGGTTGAAAATACAACTATTTAGTGAAAAATTGATCTATTATGAAAAAAATTTAACTATATTTTTGAAAATTCGTTTCACAAATTATTTTTCTTCACTGAAAATTTAACTATATCGTTTTTTTGTTGATAATTTCTTTTTTTTCTTTGTTGAGAAGTGGTTCATTAAAAATTCCTCTTTTTCCTAGAAAAATAATTCTTAGTGTTAAATAATAATCTTTTAGGTTGAAAAAACCATGATTTCGTTTATTATTCACTTCTTTTGTTAAAAATTCATCTTTTTAGAAGAAAACTCAATTACTTGATTCAAAATTGGCCCATTTTAGTTAAAAAATTAAAAAAGTTAACTATTTTGTTGAAAATTCGTTTATCTTAGTTGAATTCACCTATTTTTTATTAAAAATAAAAATATTTTGTTGCTTGAAATATCAGCTGTTACATGTTTGAATAAGAATTCATCTTTTGCTGTTTAAAATTCAATTATTTAGTTTTAAATAAACTCTTTTATTAAAAATCTATAATTTCGCGTTTTTAACTTTTTTTGGAAAAATCAACTGTTTGACTTAAAAATTCATCAATTTGGTGACAATTCGTGTATTAAATTAAAAATTCGTCTTTTTTTAAAATAAATTTTTTATCTGAAAATTGAACTATTCTATTTATGTCAAAATTTTATTCTTTATATGTTGGACATTCCACACTCTGTTAAAAAATTGTATGTATTTTGTTAAAAGATTCTCTTTTTGGGAAGTAAGTTAATCTTTTTTGTTGAAAATTCATCTATTTAGTTGAAAATTTAACTATTTTATTACAAATTCATCTTTTTCTCGTTGATCTCAACTAGTAAATTTTTTTTTATTTGTGGTATTTTAATCTAAAAATTTGAATCTTCAATTTTTTGTACAAAACTGATGCCTTTCAGTTGAAAATTTAACTAATTGGTTGAGAATTAACTTTTTTCTTAAAAATTCAACTTTTCAGGGAAAAAGTTCAACTATGTACTAATTTAAAAATTTAAGTATGTTATTAAGAATTTAACTACACTGTTCAAAATTTAATTATGTTATTGAAAATTAAACTATTTTTTTCAAAAAAACTTGTTTGGTCAAAAATTCAACAGTTTTGTTGACAATTCATCCCTTTGGATTGAAAATTCAACTTTTATTGTGGAAAAGTAATTTTTCTTATTTTAAAATTAAGTTTTCCGTTAGAAATTCAATTATCACGTCAGCATACTGACAAGTGAACTCGCTAGTAATGCAACAAAAAACAATCGAAGAATAAATGTGAAATCCGTGTTTAGACAACGAAAACGTTGATTTAATAAAAAAAGGGGGGGGGCTAATAAACAACTACGGTCATCAACGAAGGATGATGGGGGATAAAAAAAATCCCAAAAGTGGTAACATAGTTTACAGAAGATCCCTACAAATTGTGATGCATTCGAGACGGTTTCGAGAAATTTCGAGATTTTCTTGAATCATTTCTAGTTGAATGTAAAATACACAGAAATCGAGAATCTCAAATTAAGAATTTGAAGATCTGGAAGCGAGAATCTTCAAACTTTTTATTTCAGATTCTAGATCTACATGAAGTTTTGACTTCACCTGAACGTGTTTCAAGAAAATCTTGAGATTTCTTGAAACCGTCTCGAATATATCACTACCTAAAAACCCCGTAAAGCCTCGTAAGCAATCTTATAAAGTAGCCCATATTGAATCTTGATGCAATTTTTCGATAATTTGCAATAATTAATCTCTGAAGAATACGTCAGCTTACAAAAAAATCAGGCAGTTGGCAGTTTTGTATATAGGCTCACAAAAAAGATTCTGGAAGGTAAGAATAAAATGGTTACGGTAAGGATGGGCACTTAATGTGAAAAAGTGGAAAAAAGATAAAGTGCATGTTGGGTACATGGAAACATTGAATGAAGTGAGGTTGAGAGCTTGGGTATGTAGAGCAGATGCTTAGCCAGGGCAATGGTAGCGGGAAGCGGAGTGCGTGATTTTTCACCGCCGACAGCTCCTCCTTCGAGACCCGCGCATTCCACGCTCTTCTCTCTTCATCGTCCATAAGTCTCCTTCCTTCACCTTTGGCTGTCCCCTTCCTCCACCTTCTCAACCTTTTTTCCTCTTTTTCTTTTCTCCATTTCTTCTGTACTTCCCCTCAACCTTCACTCTCCGCTTGCATCAACTATAGATACCACTCCTTCTTAGTGGCGAACGATCGGCAACAACGTATGCCGTGGACACGCCACCGAACACTCGTTGCACGATCTTAGATTTGCTGATCTTTACCTCCGAACCTACTAACACACCAACATGCCCGTGAATTCAAACTGAAGCCAACTGTTAACAATCTGATGATACTAACCATCAAAACTTTTCCACCTTCTTCCTTAAGTACCTTACCTTCTAACCTCTGTAAATTGTCTCCTTTAATACCTCTTTCTCTTATGAGTATTTTATGTTTCGTGCTTCCTTTCTTCACTCTCTAGTACTCCCCTCATGCCCACTGCCACTATCCTATCTGCTTCATCCCATTTTCTTCAAAAACTCCTTTTTCCCTACATCCTTCATCATCAACACCACACCCTGTGGTTCTAACATCAACCACTTTCATCTTTTCCTTTCGCGCAAATAACTCCCTTCCTCTCACATTTTGCTCTGTTATAAATTCCCTTCTGTCTCTCGCTTCACCTACACTCTTCACCAGAATTTCCTCCAGCCGATCATCCTAGAATCCATCCTTCCAATCTTCTCACTTCACCATTTCTGCCACTTGAGATTATTCATATTTTCTACTTTTCTTCTAATTTACTCTTGGTTTCGTCGTACCTTATATCGCTACACACACTCTCTCCTTTACCCCATTCTTCCACTCTTTCTTCAACGTTTAGCTCATCCCTTCAAATCCAAATGTCCACGTCTACACACCTTACTAGCATCTCCTTTAATCCATCGTTCTAACATTCACTCTTCTCAGGCTTCGACTCTACCACTTAGCAAATTCATACTTATACCTATACGCTTTATCAATATTCTCTTTCACCCATCGATATAAAAAACCTTAATTATCCTTCTACTTCTTTAACTGCACCACTTATAGCTATTAAAATAATCAAACATCCACCTTACCTCTTACGCTGACTTCTCACCTTCCTATGATCAACTTATCACGATTCTATATTTTCTGCTAGCCCTCCTACTTTCCCTCATTTTCCTTGTGTCCCACCTTGATCCTGTATGTCTCTGCATGTTTTCTCTCATCCATCTACATGATTTACGCCTTTGACCAGCACCCGTTTCAACTCACCGCCTTAGCATATGTCCTTCTTAACCTTTTAATCCACCTATTCAACCACTTAAAATATTCATACTTTCTGCTTGACCTCACTTCCTTTGTACCCCTCGTAATTATTCAGTTTGCTTGTTCCTATCACAAAACCCTCTCATACTCATCACACATTTGCCATCGTTTTAACATTCAGTGCTTTTATCATTACTTTCCACTCTCTTCGCTCCTCCACTTTTTTAACGTATCACTATTCTATATTTTCTGCTAGCATTTTTGGAGCTCGTATATTTGGAGTTAGAGTTTATTCTATAATCCTTATTAATCCCCTCACTATGGCTTACTCCCATCGTGTCACCTGCTTCTACTTCCTCTAGCCCTCACTTTTTCATGACATTCAACCTTTTCTGCACATAAGCTTCTTCTCACCAATACCCTTCACCACCCAACCCTCCGTCTATCTTCTGACGTATTGAAAGCAACATAGCTCGAAAAATAATGCACGAGGAAAATGATTCTTTATCTGAAATATTGATTTATATTCTTCTTTAGTGTAATATTAATGTAAGTTTTATGCCCTATTTATAATAATAAACTTCGGCGGGGAAAATAGAGAGAAAAACTTATTTAATTAATTTTCTTTTTGAAAGTGCAAAGTGGAAAAATATTATTAAATAAAAGTCGTCAGTTTATTTAAATTTATTATTATTATCATTATTTAGTTCTTGTTATTTTAAAATTATTTTAGATAAAATATAAACACTGGACCTTAAAACATAATTTCAAGACCGAGACAAATTTTTTGCCTGACACATGCATGACTTCAGTTTGTTTTTCGACTTTTTATTCCCTAGGGACTGAAAAGTGACGTCAGAGGTGAATAATAAAAATCATATATCTATGAGCTCGCATTTTACGATGTTATAGTTTACTAACCGTATTTTCACGGTTACTATACACAACTTAACAAATTACCGTAAATTACTAAAATTTTCCGGAAACATATAACAATGTTTAAATTAAGTTTTGGGTAATTTATTTAAAGTTACTATAAGTTACCTGCAAGATTACCGTAATTTACCAAACATTTTTATAAATTTCGGGAAATGTATAGACATTTTTAAAAGTGAATTTTAGGTCATTTATGTAAGTCACCACATTTACCTGTAAAATTACCGTAAATGACCGAAAATTTCCGGAAATTAAAAAAAATGGTAATTTATGGTAAGTTACCATATTTTAAACTGAATATTAGGCAATTTATGGTGAGTTATTATAAATTACCTATAAAATTACCGTAGATTACCAAAAATTTTCGACAATTTTTAAAATTGAATTTTTTATAATTTGGAATAAGTTAACATAAATTTCGTGCTTCTTTATTCAAAATCCAATATGCACTGAAATCATGGCTGCACTGTTAAAAATTTCTTTTAAAAAGTTCCACTACGTGTTTCGGAAGCTTATTTCCAAAACGTAAGTTAACGCTAGAATACATAATGTTGTAGTTTCTAAATGTTGGAATTGGTATGGTATCTCACATGTATTGGAATTTTATAACACATGTACAGTAGCCAGTAACTCGACACCTGTGGAAGCAACAAATTATTTAAAAAAATATAAATCATTTCTCAGAAGACTTATTCCTGACAACAACAATTTTTCTGATGGAGCCAAAACTTTTGTTATTTTAATAGTATGTAATACGCGTCTTTATAAAATTTAAGGAATTTATGGAGTTTACAGATTTCGTGAATTTCATCCAATTTACGGAATAAAAGGAACTCACAGAATTCATACAAAGCCCGGAATTCACAGGTTTATGGAATTCGTGGAATTCACAGAATTCACGGAATACAAGGAATTCACGAGACTCAAAGAATTCATGAAATTGACGGAATTCAAAGAATTTACGAAATTCACAGAATTCAAGATTTTCACAAAATTCATGGAACTGATGGAATTCTTGGAATTCAATTAACTCATGGAATTTACGGAATTCGCTGAATTCAAGAAAATCAGGAAATTCATGGAATTGACAGGATTCACCAAATCCAAAAAATTCACGGAAATCAAGGAATTCACGGAATTCAACGAATTTAAAGAATTTATAGAAATCAGGGATTTCATGGATTTAACGAAATTCATGGAACTCATGGAATACGCGGACTTCATGGAAATCACGGAATTCATAGATTTTACGGAATTCACGGAATTCAACTAATTCGTGAAATTCAAGAAAATCGTGGAATTTTTGGAACTCACGAAATTCAAGAAATTCGTAAAATTTAATAAATCAATGAAGTTTAATAAAATCATGGAATTTACGGAATGTATGGAAATCTTGGACTTCTACGAATTCCTTGAATTCCGTAACTTCTTTTAATTCCAAGAATTTCTGTAATTCCGTGAATTCCTTTCGTTCCGTGGATTTCGCGAATTCTGCGATTTCCATGAATTCTTTGTATTCCATTAATCCCATGAATTGTGTAAATTTCTTGAATTTCATAAATTCTATCAATTCCGGAAATTTCGTAAATTCCAGGAATTCTGAAAATTCCGTAAATTCATCGAGTTCCTGCATTTTTATATATTCAGCGAATTCCCTTAATTCCGTGAGTTCTGACAATTGCATGAATTCTGTCAATTCCGGGTGTTACACGAATTCCGTGAATTCCTTGAATTCCGTCAGTTTCGTGATTGCAATCAATTTCACGATTTCCGTGAATTCCTTGAATTCCATGATCTAATTCCGTGAATTTCATGAATGCCAAAAATTTCGCTAATTCGTTTAATTCCATGAATTCCATGAATCTCATGAATTTCGTGAATTTTATTATTTCTGGCAATTCGTTGAATTCGGTGAATTGCGTGATTTCCTTGTGTAAAAATTTTGTTCAATAAACATTCTAATACATGTATTAGAATGCTGGTCGGTGACTTTACGATTTACAACACTTGCAATATATGTAGTCCAGGCAGTTGCCAAGCCCGTTTTTTTTTAAAACTGTTTCAAAACTTACTTTTGCGTGGACGGATAATTCCCATTGCATTTTAGAGCAAAATGTCTAACAGAAAAAAGAAAGAAAAAAAAATTCTGAACAGATTTTGTTTAAAAACAAAATCCGCTAACTTCTATTAGTTCCGAGTTATGTATAATGCGTCTTTTGACATTAATAAATATATAATTGTTCATAACAAAAGCTTCCTATCACTACTTTTGTTAACTTTTTGGCCATTTTTTTGCATTTTTGTAGCAAAAAAGTCACCGCAATTGATTAAAAATGTGTAATATGTTTTTTATCCATAAGAAAATATTTTTATTTATAATGCTTGTATAACTTGTACAAAAATTTGATCTCTTAAGTGTTGTGCGAGTGCGTGTTCATTTGAAAAGAAATGGAAAACAATGATATATAATTACTTTCAAATAATCAATCAGTTAATTATTTTCAATGCCAAAAACTGTTCAGAGCATATTGTGTAAAATTTAAAAAAATCACTGAGAATTACAAGTGTCTTGGAGGTAAGTATAAAATTGAATACAGAAAAAGTATTAATTCAAAAAAATGGTTATAAACAATTATTTAAAAAACGATTTGTTTATCGATAAAAAATATATATCACATTTTTAATCTATGATAAGTACTTTTTTGCCACAAAAGTAGTCAAAAGGTACTCAACAGTGGTTATAGCAATATTTTGTTATAAATAATTATGAATAAAAAGCTTTTGTTATAAACAATTGCTTATTTATTAATGTAAAAATACACATTATACATGATAAATGAATCATAAACACTTATTTGTGACAGAAATTCCGAAATATGACTGTGGTTCTACTTTACGGTACGCTCAGGTGCCTCTATGCATGAAGAGTGCACTTTCCAAGGTCATATATCGTGACCTATTTGGACCAGGACACTTTTTTTCTATCTTACGCCAAATTGGTTCTACTTTCATTTAATCTCTAGGAACTTTGTGGCGGGATTTGCAGGAATCGAGGCATTTTGCAAAAACATAACTTCTTCGATTTTAGAAAAAAATGCACAAAAAAAAAATGAAATTTTTGAAACCTTACAATCTCTATTTCATCCTCTGGCACAATCAACGTAAACTGAACTTGGCAGGATTTATTTGGAAAGAACTGTTGTCCACTTTTTTCCCGTAAAAATAGGCTAAAATTGTCCACTTTAAGGGGTCATAACTCATGACCTATCATAGGTAGGATATTGTTTTTTTTTTTGTAATTACAGGAAATTGAGTCTCGTTTCATTCACATTTGGAACACTTTTCCGTGCAGTAATTATTTGCAAAGATACACAGTGTTTTTTGAAACTTAGTGATTTTTCGCTGAAAATAAAAAAACGGGGACTATTCAATGTATCATAACTCGGAACCAATAGAATTTAGCGGATTTTTTTTCAAACAAAATTTGTTCAGAATTTTGTTTTCTTTCTTTTTCCTGTTGGACATTTTGCTCTTGAATTCAATGGGAATTATCCGTCCACGCAAAAGTAACTTTTGGAATAGTTTAAAAAAAACCGGGTTTGGAAACTGATCTGTTCTAGCATTTTTGATATGTCAAAAAAAATCCCAAAACGAAACTTTCTCATTAAAACATTGCAAGTAGGATTTATTATGGAATTTTACACTTTTTTTCCGACGTAATGCCTGGACTAATACATGTATGTCAATTTCACCTTTCCAATACCATGTTTGTAATTTTACATTACGCTTGTATTGCAGAAGTGTTTTAGAAGTGCTGTACAATTCCAAACATTTTTAACAGGGTCTATTTCGAGAAATGTGTTAAATCATCCATTTGTTATAAAAATTTCATATGCGCTATAACTTGTACGAAAAACATACACTCGTCGGAAAAGACCCTCTTTTCCCCCTAGGTGCATAATATACTTTAACAACAAATAGTATCATTATTATTATAAAAAAACATTTCTGTGTTGAAATGTTGTCACAGGCTTATACTGCCCAACATGTCAAAGGCATTTTGTTGTGTCAGTCACGGACGCATTTTTATATGCAATCAAGTGATCTGATGAGAGCAGTCTGCCCAGACATATTGGACAAAGCTTGGTTTTACCCCATTATTGACGGACTAGGTTGCAGTCAAGTACACGATGGGAGGGGGGACTCTACAGCTTATGGTGGGTTCCGAACCACCAGAACCTCAGTAAAGGTACATTGAAAAATTTCTAGAAGTGCCGGCTCAGGGTTCGAACCCCGGACCTCTGAGGTGAAATCCGAGTGTCTAACCAACTGAGCCACTGAGGCTCAATTATACTGCCCAATATGTCGAAGGCATTTTTGGCTAGAGTTGGATTTTTAGTTAGATTATTATTACCGTAATAAAATAAAAATAATTATTTATTATTATATATATATTTATTATTTTATCATTATTTTATTATTATAAAACATTTCTGTGACGAAATGTTGTCACAGGCTTATACTGTCCAATATGTCGAAGGCATTTTTGGTTAGAGTTTGATTTTTATTTGATCATTTTGCACGGAGCTCTCCCGGTATATATCATCAGTCACGGACGCATTTTTATAATGCAATCAAGTGATCTGATGAGAGCAGTCTGCTCAGACACATTGGACAAAGCCTGGTTTTTACCCCATCATTGACGGACTGGGTTGCAGTCAAGTACACGATGGGGGGACCTACAGCTTAAGGTGGGTTCCGAACCACCAGA
>NC_046662.1:43501847-43510105 GCF_010883055.1 Belonocnema kinseyi | reverse complement strand
TTTTTTATAGCAATTACAGCTAGAGCCCCTGGCAGAATGTTATACTATAGACACAGGTGCAATATCAGTAAAGCTTAAAGTGGAGCAGGTGCACGCAAGAAAATGATTCTGAAAAGTGATTGTCGAATCGCGTTAGAAATAGCAGTCGCGAATTCTTTTGCAAAAGGTGTAGAAAGAGAATATGTATAGTTCAGTAAAACCGCTGGCATTGGTTGATCGGGTCAGCGATTTGTCGACAAGAAGAAGGAATTCCGATCATTCGTGTTTTGCGATATCGGCATACCTTCGCATGTGTAAATGTATAAAGAACTAGTGACTAAAAATGTTAACAATAAGTTTATAAAAAGAATTAAACAATATTTAAAAATGATAAAATTATACAATGAAATGCAAATATATACATTAAGCTCTAAGGAAAAAAATTACTTCCTTTATAGATAAAGGGTATTTAAGCCTACAGGGCTGTTGTTATTAGTGCTATGATTGGAAAAAGTTATACGGGGGATTAATTTTATTATTTTGGCGATTATTGTAAAAAGGTATATGAATATTTATTTTTTTGTGACACACTCCTCGAAAGTGAGGAATTCCATGCTACGAAATATTATATGCAAAGTGATTCAATCCACCCTATCCAAAAAATCGAAAAGATTCAGAAAGAAAATTTCTGATAGAATCTGAAACAGTAGGAAAAATATTATTTTGCGATTTTATTAGAGTCTTTCTGAACTCTGCATCCGAATTTTTCAGTTTCTTTCTGAAAATTTGCCCCAATATACATAATTCTATCAGATCTTATCAGATGTTTCGCACTAGTGCTTTGTCAGATTTTATCAGTAATGTCCCATTTATGCAGGAACAATTTGAGAATTTTTCCTGCATATTGGAGAATCTTGAATAAAGATTTTAATGTAGAAAAATGTAAGAAAACATGTTTCAAGTTCAAAATAAATCAAATTGTTTATAAAAATGCACTATATTGTTTAAAAAAACACAGGAGGTATGTTATACTATTTTGTCAAGCTTGTGGGTGGATTCGTATTTTCAGTACAAGAATAATTTTTTTTTTTTAAACTTCTTTTACAGCGAGCGATTGAAAACAAATGACTTTTCCTGATTACCAAATTTTGAAAAATCATATCTTAAGATTTTCGAGTATCACATTGAAATAAAAAAATACGTGTCGATTGACCAATATATTTTTTTGTTTTTGCAAATTATTATCACTGAAAAATTAATAATAATTAAAAAAAAAAAATTCTTTAAACAAAGTTTAAAAAATAATTCCTTTTATTCAAAATTTTGTTCAAACACTGACTATTAAAATTATGAAACAATCATAATTTGTAAAAAATTATTCAATGAATAAAATTATTAAAATTCAAAATGTATTGAACGCATAATTTTTTACTTTCAAATCCTTAAATATATTTTAATTTTAAAAGTTTATGTACAATTACATAATAATTACATATTAAGTTCTTTTAAACAATACTTATATAACAATATTACATAATTTAGTTTTCTAATAAAATCGTATAGAAACTAAAAAAAATGCGCGCGGGACAATTTCGGAAAAGATAAAAAAAAACGGAAAGATACCGCTGGGGCACTTTCTGATAAATTATGAAAAATTCTGAAAGAAAATGGTGGTACAGTTTCGGATATAATTTCGGATGTAGATTTCGGAAAGGATCTGAAAGATATGGAAAGCTTCGGAAAGAAAGTTCTATCAGAAATTTCTAGCAGGGAGTAGACTGTGAGAATAATGACATAGACACACACACACACACAATCTGTCCGAAGCGCGCGCGGCTCGTGAGTTTGAGCGCACTTAGGGCTCGATTATGTCTTTACATCGCACTACGCGCTCGGTTTTGATATTTTTCCCTCGTTCGTTATTAAAATTAGATTACATTTTATTATTATGTATTATTAATTATAATAAAAATCAAAACATCAATCCCTTGTAATTTTGTGATTGTGAATTCTCTTTTGTTAAAGCTCTTTCGGCTTTAGCGAACACATTTTCAACACGTATCTCGATCTCGCACTCGATTTTGTCCAAAATATCAACTTTTCTACATTATGCTAAACTCTTTTATATCAAATATAATACATTTTTTATATACCTCTTCCTAGGATTGCTTATTCAGATATTGAAAATAAAGCACAAATGGTATTAATCATGATTATTTTACTATTTGTTTCTTATTTTACTTTAAATTTTATTTATATTTATATTATTATTTATTTTTTATTTTTTATTATTATTTATATTTATATTATTTATATTATTTATATTTATATACTTTAAATTATTCTACGCTGCGCTGAAACATGTATCGTTTCAATAAATTTATATTATTACAATTCATAACATACATGAAAATTGAAACATACTTATTCTTATTGCCTTGTTTGAATAATTTAAAAAATTTTAAATCTTGTTTTTACGATCAAAAGAAAAACTGCGCTTACTATATAAAAAAATATTCTTAAAAAAAATATAAATCTTTTTTGGTAGAATAAATTTTGTCTCATGTATTCTCGTAGCTTGTATCGTTTGTACACAAATTTAATTTTTGTTATTTTTAATTATGCTTTTCACGAATAAAACAAAAACTACTTATCCTATACAAAATTAATTAATGAAAAATTTGTAGATTTTGTTTAGGTGCACAATTTTTGTCGATCCATCTCTTTTTCGTAGCTTGCTTTGTTTAACTACAACATGAAGTTATTGCTTTTTCATTAGATTTTTTGGGAATAAAATCTGAATTTTAGATCTTTTCAACAAAATTCAGAAACTTCTTCAGACAATATTGCAGGGCTTTGAAAAAATAATTTTTTTCTTTTCTTTATTTTTTCCCATATAACGCTTTGTTTGCCTTCAAATCTTCATTTTCGTTTGGTTTTTTGGATTTTGAAAATGCTATCAAACTAGTAATTTTCTTTTCATCATAAAAAGTCATGAGGATAAATTGTTCGCATTTTCTTTCTACTATAAATAGCAGCCGATAGAATGTTAAAATCTTGAAAGAAAGGTCTCAAAACTTTTGAAAATGCTCTAACTTTTGGAATTTCTATGGAAAATGATTGGTCAATGAATTCGATCTTTCTTATTGGACCCTCAAACTGTGTGCAAAAGCACAATCCAATTCGATTAAACTTTTGAAAGTGATCAACTATACAGACAACTACAACGTCAACGACTGACAGACAGACAGACAGACAGACAGACACCGACGTAAAAACATTTTTTTATGACATTTCATGAAATACGCGAAAGTTAGTTTTCACACAAAACTAAAACCTTCTCATTATGGATAAGAATGTTGAAACTTTATTTCACTTTTTTAAGGTTAGGAAGGAAATGCGACCTGACCGAGTCAAAACAAGCCCGGATTCGCCTGGTGAACAATAATTTTTTCGTGTGTCTGTGTAATAGCGCATGCGCACTTTGAAACACATCTATTTAGCGCATCGATGCAAGGGACGCTGCGCACTTTAAAAATAAGTAACTTTGTACACCGGAAAAATAAAAACTATTTTTTTTTTAAATTGTACTCGAATTTGGCTGAAGACTACCACACGGGATCGGAAATTTGGTGAGAAAGTGTAAAAAAGGGATAAATATAATTTTTGGACGGTTGTTCCAAAAAATAGCCTGTAATATACTTGCTCACTATTTTGCCTATTTTGCGCCCTTGTATCACATATAGTTATTCCTAAAAAACGTTTTCATGAATAGTTTAAATTACAAGTGGATTACACGTAGATTACTCTATATTATTCGAATTAAGATGAATTACTTGGATTATCAGTGATTACAAATGGTTTATCTATTGTTACATGTGGATTAGATCGAATTTCAAGAAGATTACGTCAGATTACCTTCTATTATAAGTGGATTACTTAGGATCGAGTCCAGGATTATAAGTAAATTACGTAGGATTACTTGGATTACTCCAGTTTCCGTGGGATTACAAGTGACTCATTTAGGATTGCTTAGGATAACCTCGGATTATACATGGATTACAGGAGATTAAAACTGGATGACCTAGAATTACACTGTATTAAGTTGGATTATTTAGGATTATTTTGTATTATTTTGTATTACGCTGGATTACGAGTGGATTTTTCTGGATTACTTTGGATTTGAACGGGATTACTTAGTGTGACAATGGATTAAATTGCATTACGCGAACGACACTGGATAACTTAGGCAAACTCTAGATTACTATTGGATTACTTAGTATCATACTGCATAACTCAGATCGCCCTGGATTATTTGAATTCCTTCGGAATACAAGTGGATTATCTAGGATAACATGTAGATTATCTAGGATTACATGTAGATGATCTAGGATCACATATAGATTATCTAGAACTATACTGAATTACTTTGAATTACATGTGGATTACAAGGAGTTAAACGTGGATTATTTAAATTTACAAGAAGTTTACACAGAATTACAAATTGATTACTTAGGGTTATAAATTGATTACCTACCATTACTTCGATTACTTCGCATTGCCTCGGTTTATTCAGGATTGCCCAGGATTACCGCAAATTATAAATGGATTACTTCGGTCTACTTGGAATACCTCTGTCTCACCTCAGATTGCCTTGGATTAGTCCTGATTGCGCGGATTACGTAGGGTTATGAATAGATTACCTAAGATTAGATGGATTACCTCGGATTGCCTGGGGTTATTTGCGATTATCTAGGATTACGGCGGATTAAAAGTGGATTATTTCGAATTACATAGATTACTCTGGATTTATTGGATGAACTGGGATTACACTGGATTATTCCGCGTTATAAGTGGATTATCTATAGTTAGAATAAGATCAATTAGTATTACAATTGGATAATTTACAACACAATGGATTATTTCATTTACTCAAGATTACATGAGGATTATCTAGGCTTAAAAATGGATTATCTAAGGTTGTACGTGGATTATTTTTGATTACGAGAAGATTACGCTAAATTACCCTGAATTGCAAATATTCTACTTCGGATTGTAAGTGGATCACTAAGGATTACAAGTGGATCACCAAGGATTACAAGTTAATTACCAAGAATTACAAATAGATTTCCAAGGATTACTTCGAGTTGCCTAGAAGGACAATTGAATGACTGCAAATTATGAGTGGATAACCTACGATTAAACTTAATTACCTAGAATTTCTTAGGTTGTTAGTGGATTATTCAGGATTACAAGTGAATTAACTACATTCAAAAGAAGATAACCGAGGCCTACAATGAATTAAATAGGGTTATACTTGGAATATTTCGTATAAAGTTGGATTATCTAGGATTACCAGTGGATTACTCAAATTATATTTGCTTTAAGTAGGATCACAACTGGATTACTCAAACTTATAAGGAGATTATTTAGGATCAGCTAGGTTTACGCCAGATTACAACCGAATTACTTTCAATTACCTAGTGTTACCTAGAATTATTTAGCTCGCTAGTAAATTACCTAAAATTACAAGTGGCTTACCTAGGGCTACACTGTATTAATTTCGGTTAAGCGTGGATTACTTAGGGATACAAGAGGATTATGTCTGATTATCCGGGAAGTGCTGGTTCATTCAGCTTGCTCTGCATTAAAGGTGGATTTTTTTGGATTGCAGGTGGATCAGCCAGGATTAAAAGTGGATTAGTTGCATTAAAAATGGATTACCTAGGATTAGAGTGCACTACTCCGTATTACAAGATGACTCATTAAAGTTAAAAGAGGATTACCGCAGATTATAAGTGGATTACTGCATTACTCTGGATTCCTTGGATTTAAAGTGGAATATCTAGAGTTTTAATTGGATTAATTAGGATTATAAGTGGAGTAAGCCCCATTACAAGCAGATTGAAGAGGAACATAGGTCGATTGTCTAGGATTACTAAAATTACTCCGGCTTGCCTAGCATTACAAGTAGATTATTTCGGATTATCTATGATTAATCCGCGTTATAAGTAGATTATTTAGGATTACCAGATGATTACCTATGGTTGCAATTGGATTATTATTATTATTATTGGAATGCCTTGAATTACACAGGATTAAAAGTGGATTAATAAGGATTAGACTCGATTGTCCCATATCAGAAGTATATTACCCAGGATTAAAAGTGGATGGTTTAGGATCACTCTACACTGCTAAAATTGTTTGGAATTCTACAAGACTTCTGCAATACAAGCGGAAGGTAAAATTGCAATACATGTATTGTAGGTGTTGTAAATCGTAAAGCCACCGTCCAGAATTCCAATACAGTATTAGAGCGTTTATAAGATGAAAATTGTGCATAAGGAAAGCACAAAATTAATGGAATTCAAAGAATTTACGGAATTGCCCGAAATCAAGGAATTTCCGGAATTAATGGAAATCCTAATATTAACGGAATTCAGCACATTCACGGAATTCATGGAAATGAAGCAATTCACGAAATTGATGAAATTTGCGAAATTTATGGAATTCACTGTAGTCAAGGAATTAAAGAAATTCATAAAATTCACCAAATTCACGGAATCTGCAGAATTCATGGAATTCAAGGAATTTCTGGAAATCAATGAATTGATGGAATTGAAGCAATTTACAGAATTCAATAAATTTGTTGAATTCAAGGAATTTTTCGAATTCAAGGAATTCGTTGAAATTACGGAATTAACGGATTGCACAGAATTCATGGAAATCGCGAAATTCATGGAATTCACGGAATTTATGGAATGAGTGAAATTCACGGAAATGATGGAATTTACGGAAAAGATTGAATCTACGTATTTCATGGAACTAAAGAAATTCGCGGAATTGAATGTAATAATGGAATTTATGGAATAAATGGAATTCACGAAATTCGAGGAATTAGGGAAATTCGCAGAATTAATGTAAATGAAGGAATTCGCTACATTCATAGAATCAGCGGAATTCGTGGAATTCAAGATATTCACGGAATTCAAAGAATACAATAAATTCACGGTATTTGTGAAATTCGAGGAATTCGTGGAATTTCATGAATTCTGTATATTCTGTGAATTCTGCAATTTCATTGAATTTCATTAACTCGTTGAATTTTATGATTTCATTGAATTCAATATCTCATTGAATTTGCTGATTTCCTTGAATTCACTAACTCATTGAATTTGAAGATTTTCTTGAGTTTCCTGAATTCCAAGATTTTCTAGAATTTCAGGAATTATTTGAATTCCGTGATTCGCGTGAATTCCGTGAATTCCATAACTTTAATTGATTTAATGAATACCATGAATTAAACGAATTCCATTATTTCCATGAATTCCGTGTATTCCATGAATTCAATAAATTATGCAAATTCCATGAATTTCGTGAATTCCATCAATTCCGTGAATATCATGAATTTCACCATTTCCGTGAATTCCATTAATTCTGTGAATTTCGTAAATTCCGTTAATTCCGTTAATTTCATGAATTCCGAGAATTTCATGATTTCGGTAAATTTTATTAAATTTCGTGAATTCCTTAAATTCCGTGAATTCTGCGAATTCAATAAATTGCGTGGATTCCGCAAATTGCCTGAATTCAGAAAATTCCATAATTTTCAGGAATTCCTTAGCCTTTAGAGGAGGGGAAAATTTCTGTTCAAATCGAGTTTCCATTTGACGAAAAATGTATGCATAATTTCAACCGAAAACTCATTTCAAGTCCCCGACTTCACAGGTGGTCGACATCTCGACCACCCCCGTCCGCAACGTAAAGGCCAATATAAAATATTTTTTTATGATATTTCAGCATTATAGTTTGGTATACTCATATTTTTTGATGCGCTGAGTACGAAAAAAACAGCGAAAGAAATTATGAAGGCAACCTTGACCTTGAAAATCAACATCTTAAGGTCATTTTTTTATATCTTAGCGTTATGGCTGGCAAACCCATGTTTTTTGAGGCGCTGAGTGAGAAAAAAATAGTGCAAAAAATCCTGCACGCAGGCGTGACCTTGAAAATCGAGATTTCAGGGTCCAGTGATACATTTATTTATTTGTTGCTATTTTAGCGTCAAAGTTGGTACATGCATGTTTTTATGTGCATAGTCCTAAAGAAATAGTGGTAAAAATCTTGAGATCATTCTTGAACTCAGAATGACGATCTTTTTCCTACCAAAAGTGTGTAAACCGAGTTTTTAGTCCAAAATAATTTTTTTTTTACCTTGGAATAACGATTAGCAAGGTCAAAAAGTCTTTAGGATGTTTCTCACTATTTTCCCCTTATTC
>NC_046662.1:43477531-43501747 GCF_010883055.1 Belonocnema kinseyi | reverse complement strand
ATATTCCTCTAAAGGTTAAATTCGTTGGATTTCGTAAATTCAACAAATTCGGTGAATTCCGCAAATTGCGTGAATTCCGCGTATTCTATGAATTCCGTGAATTCCTTGAATTCGCTTGAAATGCGTGAATTCCATGAATTCTATGAATTTCCTGAATTTTCAGAATTCCGTAAAATCCATCATTTCTGTGAATTTCATTAATTCCATGAATTTTATTATTTCCGTAAATTCCATGATTTCCTTGAATTCATTGAATTCCGTTAATTCCCTGCGTTCTTTGAATTCCATTAATTCCGTTAATTCCTTGCGTTCTTTGAATTCCATTAATTCTGTTAATTTCCTGAATTCTATGAATTCCGTAAAACATTAAAATGCCGTAACTTCCATGAATTCCGTGAAATCCATGAAATCTATGAATTCCGCTCATTCCATGAAATCCGGTCGTTATATAAATTCCGTAAATTCTGCGAATTCCAAAAATTCCTTGAATTCCATAAATACGCGCGTTATATAAAATATATTAACCAAAGTTTTGGATCCGTCAGAAAATTTTTTTTTCGCCAGGAACAAGTGTTCTAAGAAATGATTTACATTTTCTTTTAATTTTTCGCTACAACAGGTGTCGAGATGTACAGCCGCAGGTAAAATACAAAAATGTTGCGGGCTACTAGATTTGTATTATAAAATTCCAATTCATGTGAGAATTATCTTGGCTTACACTGGATTTCTTGGATGATCCAGTAATAATAAAAGTTCTTCTAGTCTTCTATTATTTTAATTCCAAAAATCTGCCCGCTTTGGGCGCACCTAGGGCGCACGATGGTTGAATCTCGCGCTTTGCGCTCGATAATGGGTTACCTCGCGCTTCGCGCTCGGATATTTATTCTTTGCATTTGGAATGCTTGAAAGAAACTTTATCAAAAAGATCTCTCTTAGATGGCAGTATTTATATGCGTCTTCATATTCTAAATTGTCTACTTACTTCATTATAGTAAAAGATTAAGTTTCTCAAAGCTTTGTAAGCTGTAAGGTATACATTCTCATCGTGACACTCGTGCTGCGCGCTCGATTTCCGACAGACATTTGTAAACAGGTTTTGTTTGATTTTTTTCTCGTAACTTTCGTCGTTTTTCCACACATTTTTTGTATTTTATTTGTTTTCAACGTTATTTTTCATGAATAAAACAAAAAGAACGCGTCCTAACAAGAAGTGATCCTTAACGAAATTGTAGATTTTTTTTAGGATAACAATTTTTATTGATTCATTTTTTTTCGTATCCTACATAGTTTGTCCACAAAATGTAATTTTTTATATTTCATTATTTTTTGTGCAATAAAAATGTGAATTTTTGATTTTTGAAGAAAATCCAAAAATTTGTTATGATGATATGGTAGGACTTTGAAAAAAAATGTTCTTCTTCTCTTGACTTTTTTTCATATCGTGCGTTTTTGGCTTCAAATTTTGATTTTCGGTTGAGTAAAAAAATGTTGAAAACGCTTTAACTCGGAGAGTTTTCTTTTGATCGAAAAAAGTCATTAGGATAAATTGTTTTTTATTTTTAATATTATAAATATTCGTAAATAGAATTTTCAAATTCAGAAAAAAGTGGTCTCAAAAATTTTCAAAATGCGCTCACTTTTTGAATTTTTATCAAAAATGGCTGGTTAACGAACTCGTTCTTTCTTTTAGGACCTAAAAAAAGTGTGCCAAAGATGGATTGGATTCGTTCATTTTTTCGAGAGTTATCGTGTTTACGGACTGACGGCCGGACAGACAGACAGACGCCATCGTGAAAACCTGATTTTCGGATTTAGGGGGTCTCGTAACGTGGAGGTCCGTTGAAAAATTGTGATGTCAAATTTCCGTCAATTCAAATACTTCCTCAATCATAAATGAGGAGAATGTAAAGAAGGAAAAATAAAATCTAATACGTATAACATTTCTATTTAGAACTTAAGGCCATGTGACGAGAGGGTCACCTGACCAAACCTGGTCTTCGATTTTTCTTTCCCAACTTACGTTTAAACGAAATGACGTATCGCTCTAAAAGTTTTTGAAATGAAAGAGGAGGTAATAAAGTCCATGTCTCTGCTTTGTTCCGGTGAAAATTTTGAGAAAAATTTTTTTTGAAGAAAATACCAGTGGAAGTTTTCTTTCCCAACTTACGTCCAAACGGAATGAGATATCGTGTTAAAAATTTAGTACGATAAATATAAGGCATGCAAGAATTTGTCTCTGGTCCTAAATAATTAGAATAGTGAAAAAAGTTTTTTTTTAATTTCTATTTTGGAGAAATACCGACCGTGCTGTCATCAAACCCTGCAAGCAATTTGCAATGTTGTCAATGGGCTCGTTATGAGGTTTATATTTATCAAAGTGGGAAAAAACAACAAAAATCGCTCACGAACATTATGCACAAATAATGCAAAAACTAATGTTTGCACTTGAAATGCAAATAAACATATTTGGTCTAACATACGTATCAGTCTGGTATCAGCTGTGTCAAAGCAGCACTAGCGCAGTGAGTAGACAACTTCGAACTTCTAGGGGTGTGTGGGTAAAACAGATTGCATGATTGCCGTCAGAGAAAGTTAAAAGTCAAACTTCTGCTGTAAAACCTAAATGTGTCCGTCGATAATCATTCTTTGCATAAATAAACTTTTTTCTTCCTCCAACTCTTTGCAAGACCACAAACGATCCTTTAATATTTATTAACATTTCCCGAAAAAAATCTCCACGTTATTTAAACTTTTATTTTTCAATATGGGTCAAAAAATATTGATCTTAGGGCTGACTTGATCAACTGTTACACTCATCACATGGCCTTAAAGAAATAGTATCATTGAAAATTAAATTTCTGTTTAATACATAATTGCATACGCCCTTGGTGGTTGATGCGGTATTGAGGCGATACTGAAGAATCATGCTTGAATATCATGAAAGAAAATCTTGCTGGTTTCACGCATGGTTTATTGATTCACATGCGAGACACGAGAAGGACAATTTTGTAGTGATTTCTGCGACAAAAAGAGTTGATGAAAAACACGGAGGATGTTTCAGTCATTAAGTTCTAATTCGCGTGTTGCGGCAAACGCGAAATGTAATCTGAACAGAAAAAACTTGAAGTATTTGAAAATTACAGTTCAGTTTTCTATGAATCTTTTTTCAGAAAATAAATAAGTAACAGCAGTAGCAAGTAATAAAAATAGATATCGGTCGTCTGGCAAGCGAAAGGTCCGAGGCTCGAATCCTGGCAAAGTCGAAAGGCGTTTCTTTTTTTACAGAAAATCCTGGGAAAATATGGAAATCAGGAAAAAGTCAAGGATTTTTATTAGTCAGGGAATGTCAGAGAAAAGTCAGGGATTTTAAAACAAAATCTTGCAAAAGTCAGGAAATTTATATAAGAGCTACTTTAAATAACTATCAAGAATACGAAAGACTTTTTCAATTTTTTATTTAAAATGGTTTATGGCCGTTTATAAAAGATTCTATGTTAAAAATATTACAATATAATTTTCTGATCTTTGAATTTTGATGGTCAAGGAAAATAAAAAATTGGTAATCGCAAAATTGGAGAATTTTGAAAATCAACAAAAAAAGTTCCTCGGCCAACCCGATATCATATTCATGTCAATTATTTATTTTCTTTTAATTATATTTCTATTTCTTGTTTTTAAACTAATCTTCCTTGGTTGAGGATTCAATTATTTTATTGAAAAATCGTCTTTTTAGGTGGAATGCAATTGTTGTTTATTTCAAATTAAAATCTTTATTAGTTGCAATATTTACTATTAAATTATTTGTTCAAAATTCAAATTTTTGTTAAAACATCTAATATTTAATCAATTCTTGAAAAGTTTAAATTTTTTGTTTGAAAATTGTTCACAATTTTCTTGATTTTTCATAAAGAAGGTAAGTGTGATATAATTTGCTGATAATTTATAGATCACGGTGAGTAAATATAGAATTTTTCCCCTTATGAGAATTTACTATACATTCAAAGAATATTTTGTTGAAAGGTTCATATTATCTTTAAATAAATTAACCTTTATGGTAGAAAATTAATTTTTTGGTTTGAAAATTGAAATGTTTGTTTAAAAAAAACTTTTTTTATTAAAGATTCATAGTGTAGATGAAAATTAATTTCTTTGGTTGAAAAATTAACTAATTCTTTTTGAAAATTTGCCTTTTGTGGTACAATTTAATTCTTCTTGTTAAAAAATCATACATATATATTAAATTTCTGGTAAAATTGATCATTGATTTAGTTGAAAATTGGACAATTTGGTGACAAATTCTTTCTCGTGGTTAAAAAGTAATTTTTAACCATAGATATTGACTATTTCATTTCGTGTTAAAAAATGAGCTTTTTTAGTTGAACATTCATGAATTTTGATGTAAGTTCATATTTTTCTGTAGAAAATTAATAATCTTTATTACTTTTTTGTTAAAAATTCCTAATTTAGGTGACAATGCATTTGTTCAATTGAAAAGTAAACCTGAAAAAATTTATAACAATCAAGGAAAATGGAAAAATGTTCGTATAGTGCCTAATTAATTAATTAAATAAAAATTAATGTAAAATTTTATTATTCAATTTTCAGTTTAAAGAATCATTTTTAAACAAAAAAAAAAAGATAATTTTTAACAAAATAGTTAAATTTTCAATCATACTGATGAATATTTATTAAAAAAATAAATTCTCTATAAAAATTGTAATAGTTGAATTTTCAACCAAGAAAGATTTTCAATCAAAAAGGAAAAAAGATTTTATCCAAAGTGTTGCGTTTTTATTACAGCAGGACGAAGTTTAGAAAAAGTGGAACTCACAACACAAAAATATACATTTTCTGCCAAAATAATTGAATTTTCAACTAGAATAATAATGGCTTTAACAAAAATATAAAAAAACACCTCTAGTAGAAAAAAATTTTCCACGAAAAAATGAACATTTTCAATAAAATTTCTTAAATTTTCGACAGGAGAAAAATGAAAGTTGAAATAAAATCATGCATTTTAAATAAAAAAATGTTTGAACTAATAGTTGAATTTCTAACCTAGAAACAGAATTAAAAAAAAAATGTTAAGAAAATATATGAACTTTTAAGTGAAAAAAATCAATTTTCAATAAAAAATAGAATTGATTTTCAATGAAACAGGTTAATTTTCTTTTAAAAGGGTTAATTTTTACCCAAAGCGACAAATCTTAAGCAAAATAGATAAATTTTTAATAAAAAATATAATAGTTTAATTTTCAGTTAGAGAATAAGTTTTTAAGAAAATAAAATACATTTTAAACGAAATTGTTTAATTTTCAAACAAACAATTGAAATTTCTACCAAGAAGATTAAATTTATAAGAAAAAAAATTTCGACAAATAATTGAGATTAATTATTAGTTAAAAAAATTAATGTTCAATAAAAAAATTTAATATTTAAAACATAATCAATTCAATGTGATCAAAATAATTGTTTAAGCCATTTATTATTATGTATAATATTATTATCTTAGCATAATGCTAAATAGTTGCCGCTTTTGTTTAAATCTTAATTTTTGACATTATGTCCACTTTTTACTAAGTGAGTTAATAATGAATGAATTTTAACAAAACTAAGTTTTTAAACAACTTATTATTTTTTATAACTATCTTCTCTTAGAAAATTGCTAGAAAGCTGCGATTTTTTCTGAAATTTTTAACTTTGCTTAGGCTTTTCATTTGTAAACAAGCAATAAATAAATATTAGAGAAATTCAGTTTTAAAAGAATCTCTTTCTTTTTTGTTAATATATTTGTCTGAAATCAAACAGATATTTGAAATATTTTTCAAATGTTCTATATGGATTGTATTAAATGTAAATTTTTCTTGCCCTCGTTACTGAGAGCCTTTTTGTCTAAATTAGTATTGATATAAATATTTATTATTTTTTCCCAACTAAAAAATAAAAGAAAAGCTCAAAATTTCAGAAAAATCTTAAAACTGTCTAGCATTTATATAAAAGAAGTTATTTAGATACAAGCATTAATTATTTCAAAAATTAGGTTTGTTAACTTGTATTAATTATTATCTTACTAAGTAAAAAGTGGTCAAAAAATTAAAAATTTCAGATAAAACAGCAACTATTTAGAATGGCTATAGGAGAACCAAGTTATAGACAATAATTATTTATTTGAATTTTTTTTAAATTAAATTAATTATTACATCTTTCAAAATTAAAAGTAAACAAAAAAATAGAAATTTGAGAAAAAACCACAACTATCTATCTACAGAAGAATATAGTTATAAAAAATAACAAATTGTTTACACAATTATATTTGTTAAGTTGCATTAATTATAAACTAACTCTGACTAAATAATGGACAAATATTGTTTAATTTAAAAAGAAAACGCAAATATCTATCTACAGAAGTTAGTTATAGACAATAATAAATTTAAAAAAAAATTATGTTTGTTGAATTGAAATAATGATTACCTAATTCTATGTGGAAGTGGACAACAAGTTAAGAATTTTAGAAAAAACCGCAAGTATCAAGGACTGCTATAGGAGAAGATAGTTATAAACAATAAGCGATTGTTTAAACAATTATTTTTATTGACTGGAATTAAAATAAGTTAATAATTCTTATAAATAAGCATTATTGTTTAAATAATTTAGTATTATTGTTAATATTCTCTTCGAATAATTCTAAAATATTGCAGTTTCTTCACAATTTTCACTTTTTGTCTAATTTTGAATTGAAGTGAGGTAAATAATTATATAAAGTTAAGAAAATCAATAGTCCATAAAATTTAATTTGAATCATGCTAGAAAGTTGCGGTCTTTTCTGAAATTTACAAGTATTTCTGCACTTTTTACTTGGGGCGAGTTAATAATTACTTCAAATTAGTAACAACAATTATTCAAACAAATTATTATTGCTCATAATTATCTTCTTCTTTATAAATAATAAAAAGTTGCAGTTGCAGGTTCTTCTGCAATTCTCATTTTTTCTCCCATTTTTTAGTTAATGAAGTAATAAATAATGAAAGTTAACAAACATAGTTGTATAAACAATTTATTATTATTTATAACTACCTTCTCTTAGATACAAGAACAAGATCCGTAGAACAAGAAAATAAGTTGTATGAGTATGTTTTTAAATTTAAATAAATATAATTTTTATAAAATTCTTGAAAAAATAAAAAATATATATAATCGAATATTTCACAGGTATCAAAAAAGAATCTAGAACATTTTTAAACCTTTCGAAATTCTTTTAAAGCTTCTAAAGTTTATTTGTGAAATCTTTAAAAGTCTACATTCCTAAATTATTAAAAAAAATTTAATTCTTCTTGAATCTTTTCAATTCTACTAAATACTTCTTTAATTTACTTTATTATATTTTTTTAATCTTACAAAATTCAAACGTTTTGCTTAAAAATCTTATATACTCTTTTTCGAAATTTTGGGAAATCGTTTAATATGTTTACAGCCTTTTTTAATTTTCTCATAAAGTTCATTTTTGAAAATAAAATATAATTGACAATTTTTACAGGTAAATGAAGAAAATGCTTTTTTTTAATCTTGTCAGACCACCTAAGCCTTCTAATCTTCAACAAAATTTCTCATTTTTTCCTAATTTTTTTTAAATCTCCAAAAATAAAAAAGTGCCTTAAAATCCTTCAGATTCATCTTCTCTTAGAATTAATTAGAAAACGATAATTTAAAACTTTCCCATGAATTTAATAAGAACTTTTTTTTCATTCTCTTGATACCCTGTAAAATTTAGTTCATCTAGAAAAATTCTAAATCATAAAAAGTTACAAAAATTTTCTCAAAGTCTCCCATACTCTTTTTCCACACATTCTGAAATCTTTAAAACCTAAAATTATTCTTTTAAAATAAAACCTGAACCATTACAAATTTTACTAGAAATCTTAAAAAAATGTAATCTCGTCAAATCTTTCATGATCATTAAAAAGATTCTGATTTTTATTTTCAGATTCTTCAAAATAAATTTTTTCGTATGATTTAACTTTTCTAATCTCTTTAAAAGACTAAGAAAGTTTTAAAATTATAGTGAGAGTTTCTGGGGGTTGCCTCGCGCTGGCCTTGTTACTAAATCGGTGCCCTCGAAGTGTAAACAGTCAGGATCGCCTGAGTTTCCAATTGGAATGCATAATATTGCGCAGTATGCTCGATTGAGTCCTCGCGCACTGCGGCCCTTCCTAGGCGAGTTACAACTGTCTCTCGCCCTGCTCCTTGAGATATAAATTAAAAATGTTACGTAATCGGGTAGAAATACCCCCCCCCCCCCCCCCCCCCCCTACATGAAAGACCGTCATGAAACACGGACCCCCTTTTTAATGTTATGTAATATGTAAACGATGAATATCTCCTAAACTTTCTTAAATTTGTTCGAAAGTTATTTAATAGGGCAAAATTACCAAATTTTGCTTTAAAATTTTTTACATTCTTTTTAAAAAGATTGGAAAAGAATTTTAAATCTCTTTAACCTTTTTCCATTTTCACGCAGAATGAATTACAAAACAATAATTACAAATTTTCCCATAAAACTTATAATATAATTTTTTTCATTCTCTTGGCACCCTGTAAAATTCACTTTACCTGAACAAAATTCTATTCATAAAAAATTAACAAAATTTGCGCAAAGTCTCCCATTTTCTTTTTCCACACATTCTGAAATCTTCAAAACCTAAAATTACTCTTTTAAAATAAAACCTGAACCATTACAAATTTTCCCAGAAATCTTTAAAAAAATTAAGCCTCGTCAAATCATTCATAATCATTAAAAAGCTTCTGATTTCTTTTCGAATTCTTCAAAATAAGTTTTAGCCTATAATTGAACTTTTTTATCTCTTTGAAAGACTAAGAAAGCTTAAAAATTATATAATGTGATTGGAAAATGTTAAGAAGAGAATTATCTCCCATTATTAACCAATCATTTACAATTTAAATTTCCTCTTCTATCAATAATGTTTAGAGACATTTAGTAATGAATTTTATGATGAAATAAAATTATTGAAACTTTAACAGTTAAGGCCGCCTGAACAGTTTCCAATTGGAATGCATAATATTGCGCAATATTCTCGAATGAGTACTCACGCGCCGCGGCCCTTCCTAGGCGAGTTACAACCGTCTCTCGCCCTGCTCCCTGAGAAATAAATTAAAAATGCTACGTAATCTGCCCCCCCCCCCCCATATAACAGACCGCAACGAAACACGAAAAACCTTTTTGATGTTACGTAATATGTGAACGCTCCCTAACGTATATAGCACAAAGCAGCGAAATTTCCAGTGAACGTTTTGTAGGGACTCTTGTGATGAGACAAAGGGCCCAGAGCACCTCCGAGGTAAGCCTTCTCAGAGCCTTACCGGTCGCGGCATTGCAATTACGCAAATTGCGGCTCTGTTCTCGCCTCCTCTGGGCCTTCAGCCTGCGGCCTCCTGCGCAGACTTTCTATCTTGAATCGCTCTTTTCATCTTCGTCTCATCCCGTGACTGGATTTCCTTCCTCTGTGCGGATACGAGCAATTTCAATGAATATAGGATAATAGGTGACGAGTTTGTGGCAAAAACGAGCTGCTACCATTCAAAGCAACTAAACAGGAAACACACTGATATATAGAAATAAATAAATAAGAGCTGCTTATTCCAATCTTCTAGGTGTACAAAAAATAAGTAAGGGACCGTACTGAAATTATTTAATCGTAGAACATTAAACTTTTGTTAAAACTTCATATTTTGTTGGGGGTAAGTTAACTTAAATCTTTTTTAGATGACAAATATTTTTCAGAAAATTTCTCTCTGATTCAAAAGTTCATCTTTTTTAGTAGAAATATTGTATCTATCTTGGATGAAAATTTAACTGTTTTGTTAAAAATTAAACTATTTCTTAGAAAATTTACCTTTTGTTTAAAATTTGTATTTTTGTGTTGAAAATTCAAGTGAAATCTTTTTATATGAAAGTTTGACTATTTTTTTTTAAATTTGTCTTTTTGATTTACAAATTCACCTATTTTATTAGAATTTTCATTTTTCTTGAACAAAAATGGAACTGTTTTTTTAACAATTTAACAATTCTGTCAAAAAGTCATACTTTTTGGTTAAAAATTCGACTAATTAGAAAAAAATTAACTTATTTTCATAATTTCTTTATTATTGTTATTATTATAAACTAACTTATTTTTATTTTGGTCTTGAGAAGTGAACTGGAATCTTATTTTGATGGAATTTTAACTATTTTTTAACTGATATCTTTTCTGGCTGCAAATTCAACGATTTTTTTCAAAATTCGTTTGATAAAATTAATGTTTTAGTGGTGAAGAATGAACTGAAACCTTTTCTGGATGACAGTTCAATTTTTAAAAAATGTTTCTTTTTTCTTAAAAATTTATCATTTCAATGAATATTTAAATTTTTTTGATAAAAATTCAACTATTTGGTAGACAATTAAACTTTTTTGTTAAAATTCTATCCCTTTTGGTAAAAACATTCGTTTTTCTTAGAATGAAAATTTCTACTTTTGTTCGTAGAAAATTATTTTTTGTAGAAAAACTCATATCTTGATGTTAAAAAGTCAACTGGAATCTTGTTTTTGATGAAAATTTAACTATTTTAAACAAAAAACATTTATCTAAATAAAAATTTATCTGTTTCAAGAGAAATTTCATCTTTTTGGATAGAAATGCAACTGTTTGGATGAAAATTAAACTATTTTGTTAAAAAGTCACACTTTTCGGTTGAAAAAACAACTGTTTTGTTGAAAATTGAACTATTTCGAAAAATCTTTTACTTTTTAATATTTATATTTTGCTGATGAAAAATGAACTAACATCTGTTCAGGATGAGGGTTTAACTTTTTAAAAAATTGTTTAAAAAAGATACATTTTTAATAACAATTTTATCTGTTTTGAATAAAAGTTCAACTATTTGGTAGATAACTAAAATATTTTGTTAAAAAACATCCTTTTTGGTTGAAAAGAATAGTTTTTTAATTGAAAATTCAATCTTCTTCTTAGAAACTTATTTTTTGTTAAAAAATTCATATTTTATTTTCGAAAAGTCAACTGGAATCTTTTTTGAATAAAAATTCATTTTTTTTTCAAATTTGTTTTTTCTTTAAATGAAAATTCCTCTGTTTTAAGACAAGTTTCAACTTTTTTGGATAAAAAATGCAACTATTTGGTAGAGAATTTATCAATTTTGTTCAAAAGTCATCCTTTTTAGTGGAAAATTCGTTTCTTTTTTTGGATTAAAAATTTAAATTTTTTCCGAGAAGCTTATTTTTTGTTAAAAAATGCATATTTTGATCTTCCAAAATCAACTGAAATCGTTTTTAACAGAAAATCCAACTTTTTTTAATTGATTTTTTTATATCAAAATTCATCTTCTTTAAAAGAAATTCAATTTTTAAAAAAATGAAAATGAAACTTTCCGGTTCAAAACGATTATTTTTTGCTTGTTAAGAAATCATTTTTTTTTGTTGGTAAAGACGCATATTTTTTTTCTGAAATTTCATATTTTGTGTTTCTAAAATCAATATTTCTAGAGACTTTTAGAGTTTTTTTCTAGAGTTTTTTTTAGCTTAAAGGTTCAAAGATTTATATAAACTTTGATTTATTTCTTGGGTGAAAAATCTTTATTTGTTGAAAATTCCTCTTCTTCGTTTTATAATGATTTTTTGTGGTTGTATAAATTTCATATTTTTTAATTGAAATATAAACTATGACACTTTTTTTGGGGAATTTACCTGTTTAGGTTGAAAATTTAACTATTATCTTAAAAACTTAATTATTTTGTGGAAAATTCACGTATCTGCTATAAAGCCATATATTATAGTAGAAAAGACATTTTGTTGTTGAAAATAAATTTAAAAATGTTAAATTTGTGTCTGAAATACTGTTTTACACCGTTTGTAAAAGATTCTATGTTAGAAGTATTACGAGATTAACATGCTGGTATTTGAATATCAATAATCAATGAAAATGTAGAATTAGTCCAGAAAGAATCGGGGAATGATTTTTCAGAATTTTGGGAAAAATTCAAGTCAGATAAAAATATTTCTAAGAATTTGAGAGGATTTAAGTTGATTTAAAATGTTTTAAAAATTGGAAAAATTTCCGAAAATTTATCAAATCTTTTTATTTCTTACAAACTTCTAAAAGTCCCAAATATCTTTTAAAAAGGCTCACATTTTTCCTAATATATTGTAAAATCCTATAAAATAAAATATTATATATTTTATGTTCTCCTAGATTTTTTTTTGTCTCATCTGGAATATTGAAAAATCTTTTCTAATAATTCAAGAACATTATAAGATTGATATTTATATAAGCTTAAAAACAAACTGAAAATACTTATTTTCCGGTAAGTATTGTCAATATTTGTTTGCCAAAAAATGTGAAAACATTGCTGTGAATTTTACACCGAACAGCTGTATTTTTGAGCCAAAAAGATGATTTTTCCAGAAGACAGTTGAATTTTCAATCCGAAAAGTTGAATTTTGAACAGAATATCAAAATCTCCTTTCCTCCCACTGTGCGTCGTTTGGTTCAAAATTTGAATTTTGGATTGTTGCTTAGTATTTTCGATAAATAAATCCAAAATAACAGCTCCTATAAAAAAGTGGTTTCACCTACTCAACTTTTTGAAAAATCAAATAAAAATTTCATGTATCTTCTTATTCGTTAAAAGTTTTTGAAAATTTAAATTTGATTTTAGGAACGCATTATAAGTTTGTTGTAATCTTATATAAATATAATATACCTGAGATTTTTGAGAAAATTCTAAAAGATTTTTTATGATTTTAAATATTTCGAAAAGGCATGTACAAAATTTTGAAGATTTTTTTTTATTTTACAAGATTTTACTAAGTTTTAGGAATAGCCTGAGTAATTAAAAAAGATATTCAGGGCATTTAGAAGTTAGCGAGAAATTTAATAATTATTTGTATATTTTTGGTAATCTTTTAAAATTTTACAATATTTTTCTTGTCTTAAAAAATTGAAAAGTTCCTATATATCTTTTAAACTCACTTGAATTATCCCTAAAATTTTAGATAATCTTTAAAAATTTTTCAAATTTCCTTAAAATTTTTCAGATTTTTTTTAACACTATAAAATATCCGTTATTGCAAAATTAGGAACACAGAGGAATTCTTTAATTATGAAATTTCCGATTCCAAAGAATTTAAACCTACATTTTGTCCTTCATTTTTTGAAATTTTAAATTAAATTGTGAATTTATTCTAAACTTCTAAACATCTTTCTAAACAATTTCCATATTTCTTAAATTTTTTTCCAAATACTGCAAAATAAAAAATTTTCTTAAAATCTAGAATATTCTTTTTCAACAACTTTTGAATGTTTTATGCGAAATTAAAAAAGTTAACTAAGAATCTTCTGTATTTTCAAACCTTCTGAAATATTCTCTTCAAATTAATTTTGTTTAATTTTTTTGAAAATATGACAAATTTTAAATTATTTTTGATATCATTTCAAAACTTCTAAATATTTATCAAAATGATTCAAATTTTGCCCAACATTTTTGTTTAATTCTGAAAAATTACCATTCTTTTTTGACAATTTTGAAATTCTGTTTTGGAATTTTTTCTAAAATTAGTTTGTTTTTGTTACAAAAAAACCTTTTAAATTTGCCTAGGAACCTGGAAAAACATTGATCGAATCTCTTGGATACACGAATGTTGGGAAATGTTAGGAAATCCTTTGACATGTTTTCGAGTATTTTTCAGTTTTCTCGAAAATGAATTTTTAAAATAAAAAGTAACTTAATATCATTTTAGGAACCTTAAAAAATAGGACCAGAACATCACTTGAAAATGAGGAAGTTCATTTTTCTTCGAGCTTAAGATGGTTACACCTCAATAAGCCCAAGGCATTTTTGTTAAGGATTAGATTTTAAAAAAATATTAATTTATGATTGAATATTATTGATCTGTTATTATAATTATTAATTTAATTAATTGCTATTATTAATAATAATATTATGAAACATTATTTTGAGATGAGGCGCCATATAAAGGTGTCACTTCCCTGGCCGCGTTTCATCAATGTCCACGAGAACCACCGACGTTGTACGAGAACGACCGAACTCAGTGCGTAGCATCAGACAGTTGGCTAAACGGAAACGAACGTAAGGTACACGTGCGTCGTGATTCACCCTTCTTTCTGAGTTCCCGCTCGATATTAATTTGTGCAAACCGCTTTTTATCAGTAATAAGTATAAATTTTGCAATAAATAAAAGGGATCCATACTTTTAAAAAAAGATTCAGTGTTTCTTACAACAACCTAAAAACAAATAACGGATACTTCAGAGGGACGCGAAGTGAGTACTTTCTGCGCATGTGCGCCGCCACGCTTTCATAAGGACCGACTCAAATTTGCCGCGGTTACTCTAAGCAATTTTAAATTTACTTTCATTTAATTATATTATTTAATCTGTAATATTCGAGAATAGCTTTGATTAAAACAATCGTATTTTTTAATCTATATACTTTGCAAGAAATATTAAATAATACATCTAAAGAAAAGCCTTTAAAATTAAATAATCTAAAAATTCATGTGTTAAGTTTATACAAATTTTAATCAGCTCTCAAAATAAAAAATTTTTATCCTGAAATTTTGACCATTTGATAAAAACCAAAATCGAATATTTTCCGGTAAGAATATTGACAATAGGGTAATTAAAAGTGTTATAGAATTTAAATTGTATTGTTTCTAATTAAAGTGGTTCGAAATTGAATAATTTTATGTTGAATTGGAGAATATCGAATCTGAAAAATTTTAGAGAACAATTTCGAAAATAGGAAATTTTAAATCAAGAAAAATAGAATATTTTCAGAAAACAATATTTATAATTGGGGCATTAAAAATTCAAAATAATTTAATTGTTATTATTTCTAATTAGAAGTATATAAAATCGAGTTATTCAAAATTGAAAACTTTCAAATTGAATATTTGAAAGTAAAATCTCCAGGAATTGTAGTATTTTATATTTTTATTACATTAATTTTCATTTAATTTTATACTTTATCTAAACTTTGAGGAAATGTTGAGCCGTCGTAAGAAAAATTTGAGCAGGTAGGAACAGCAACGAAACAACTATGCTTTCTATGATACCTAAAAATCAAGTAGGTAATAAGTAAGGTATCAAAGAGGTGCATCGTTGTTTCGTTGCTGTTCCTACATGCTCAAATTTTCCATACCTTGATAAGGGTGTTGTATGAGTATCGAAACGTTGATAAATATTTATATTATGTTCTTTTTTTGTGTTTTGATGATAATAAAAATAAAAGAGCCGAAAGAAATAAAAAAGAGAAGGAAAGTGTTTTTTAGAGGAGGCTCTTGGTTTTAATTACAATAAGAGCATTGTATATGGGTTAAAATTTAGGATATTTAAATCAGATAAAAATCAAACTTAAAACTCCTTTTTAACTTTCAATAATGAAGTTAATGTGAAGTATTCCTGAAAATAAAATCAAGAATCTAATGACCATGTTTGGACAACCAGCACAAAATGTTTCCATTGCAATCTGACAAAAAGGAACATCTTCCTCTTCTCCTTTCCCCTTAAGAAAGAAAAGAAAATCGCAATAAAAAACATTTGTAAAAAAACGTTGGTGATTAATTGTTTAAAAATGTTTTTTATTGTGATTTGATAATGGTAGGAATAAAAAGGACGAAAGAAATAAATAAGAGAAGGAAGGGGATTTGGTTGGTTGCCTTCCCATTTTTCCTTCCTCCTTCTTATTTTTGTCCAAATTAAAGATGATTAATTTTCTTTTCTTTTTTAGGGAGAAAGGAGAAGAGGAAGATGTTTCTTTTTTCAGATTGCAATGGGAACATTTTGTGGTGGTTGTCCAAATTTGGTCGTTGGATTCTTGGTTTTATTTTCAAGAATTCTATACATTAAGAGGACCAGGGTGGTGACTCACGATGCAAATGCGCTGAGTCAATTTTGTGAAGGACGGCAGAAGATGAGAAACTGGCGCGACGCCCTACATTTTAATGAAAGCTGATTAGAGTCATGGGAGATTGAGTATTTTTTGCAGTTTTTGTAATATTTTGGACGTTTGTGGATAATTTAAAAACCTTGAGCTTGAATTAACCCAAGATTAATTGTTTCTAGTATTTTAAAAATATCTAGGATTAAAGAAAGATCTTAAATACATTGAAAATGTTGGTTTTTAAGGTTTCTAATTTTCAAGCAGAGTAAAATGATAAAATATGAAGATTACGTCTATAATGATTAAAAGAAATAAACTAAATTTTCAGAAATGATAATATAAAAAATCATTTTTCTATTTTTTAATACTTGAATAATCCTAATGTATTATTACGTTACGATAAAAATATACAAGAAATGATTAAAATCATAATTTTTAATATTCACGATAATGTATTGATCGTTAAATGGCTGAAAAGTTGATCAGTATTAGGGCCGATTTCACCAACTCTGATTAAATCGTTAATCATTGATTAACCTTATTTAATCAATACTTTGCGTTCCACCATTCTTTTAATCATGATTAGGAGAAGATAATCACGGGTTAACTTAACCGCCCAGCAATAATGGCTGGTTATGGACTTTAATCATTGGTTAAAGTAACATAACCCCGAAATTGAAGTGCAAGTGCAGTGAGTGCAGTATAAAGGAAGGAAATATGGCTCTGTTTTACAATGATATTTTATCCTCATCTGATGATGAAATGCTTAACCACGTTGAGAGAAGGCCAAGAATATTTAGACACAATTACCACTTCTCTTCTATTACACTTACCACTGAAACTACTCGTAACCTCAAACTTTGGGAATCTTATCATATATTAATTGGCGCCGAGTGTTCATGAAGAATTTCGTTCTAACCAATCAGAGTCGCCGTTACAACAGAAAGACCTAGAGACTAGACCTTATTACGAACAAAGTATATGATTAGCTAACCAGAGGTTGACAATGCTTGGTAGAACGCATCGCTGGTTAACGCTAATTTAATCATTGATTATCAAATAATCATGATTAGTTAACCATGGATTTAATCAAAGTTGGTGAAATTGGCCCGTAAAGATATTAACTTTAATGCACATTTAGTCATTTATTTAATTTAAAATTGAATTAAAAGGCGGAGATATACATTACGACTCAATTCGCACAAACGGAGTAAAAAAAGTGTTTTTCTCCGTTCCAAAAAATGAGGTTGAACGTTGATAACAAACAATTAAGCGTGATAAAACGGATTTTATTGTTTAACCTGTACATGCAGTGTGTTGAGGTTACTTTGTAAAGGATCAGATGATTTAGAAGACGAAAGTTTTTGTTCTTAATGGAACGGTTATGGCAGTAAGTATTACGATTTTATTTACACAATAAAATCTTTTTTGTCACGCTTGATTGCTTGTTGCCAACGACATTCAACCTAATTTTTTGTAACGGAGAAAAACACTCTTTTTACTCTGTTTAAGCGGGTTGAGCCGTATACGCTGATCGACAGTTCGGAGCTATACATCGATGACTCCATATTTATAACATATTTGATCCGTAAATGGATTAAATACGGTAAAAAGTCGATAAAGTTATGGCATGGAACGAGTTTCTATATGCAAAATAATAACAGACAATGGCAAACCTGGCACCGCAGAGGTGGCGCCAATGTTTTACGACTCGCCGCTCTTCTCTAATTTTTCTTGTGTTTATTTTAGATGGTGAACGAGGAGACTTCGGAAGTAGCTAAAAAACCTCCACCAATTTTCAAGGATCCAACATTTCAACAGCGTTTTCGACCAACAAACAGTTCTGGAAAGAAAAGAATCTGGCGTTCACTAAAGCAAGTTCTTGCACAAGAACGAGCTCTTCCATGGCCCACTGATGTTGTCCACTACAGTTCAATCAATGCACCGCCAAGTTTCAAACCTGCAAAGAAATATTCTGATATTTCGGGTTTATCAGCCCGATACACTGATCCACAAACTAAATTATATTATGCAACAACGGAAGAATTTATGACTGTACGTAGTTTACCTATGGACATTACTGCTGGTTACTTAGCACTTCGAGGTGCATCTAGTATTGTTGGTTAGAATAAGAATTTTGTACAAGAGAATAAAATAAAATGAAATAAGATAATAAAAGAATACTTTAAATGATAAGTGTACTTTATTGACTAGTCACCTTCTTGTTCTTATTATTTATATAATTATGTGCTATTAACCCTCACACCACAAGGTGAGACAGAGTCTCATTTACTACAAGGTGGGGTGTCTTCACACCCCAGTCGTTTTGAAACACATTACGAATGATTTATGGTATAATATTGTTTCTAAGGTATTTCACAAAATTGGACAATTATTCTGAGGACTTTTTAAAATCATTTTCTGCTAAATTATAACGAGAAAATTCCATATCTTAGATTTTTTCAGTCATAGGAAGCATAAAGGCTATTTACACATTCCCCAACGCATAATATATTTCATAAAGGGTAATAAATGATTAAGTAACTACTTGCAGTAACGTAAACAATATATTGACCAAAAAAATGCAGTTACACAAACATCAGCATAAAAAACAGCATACAAAGATACTTAAAAACATGAAAAAGATACATATCGCATATTCCAAATAGCACAGTAAAAATTCATATTATCGCTTCTCAAAACATTTGTGACATGACTTAGTGACCCTCATCTATTTAAGTTGAGTAGAGATCCTCTAGGTAGAGTTCTGCCACAACCTCCCACTGTTTTCATTTGTTACGATTAAACCGGAACCAGAAGTGATGAAAACCGCGCGATTTTTAAACCAAATTTTACAATGAATTTACAATTGTGAAGAATAAAATGAGGAAAAAGATAAAGTAATATATAACATGTCAAAACTTTATGAATATATGAAAATAGAAATATTGAGAGAAAAAACTTCCATTTGGTGTTTAAAAGTTAGTATTTTTATTTGAAAATTTAGGTATTTTGATTAAAATAAGTCCTTTTTAGAAGAAAATTAATCTTGTTAGGAAAATTGAACTATTTTGTTAATATTTTGTTTTTTGGGTAAAGAAATAATTTTTTAATTGGGAATTTTCAAGGAAAATCCGCAAAATTTGTGGTTTTGTACACGATTGGAACCCGAAATATATCTTTTTTATCATTCTTGTATTTTGATGAATTTTATGTTTTTTTTTGATAGAGAATTAATCTTCTTGGATAAAATATTTGTTTGAAAACTCGTTCCTTGTTTGATAGAAAAGTAATTTTTTAAAATGTTTATTCAATTATTCGACATTTGGTTGACAAGTGATCTTTTATAGTTGAAAGCTTAATTATTTGGTTAGAAATTAATGTATTTTGTCCAAGGTTAATTTTTTTGGTAAAAGATTAAGATTCGTAGTTGAAGATTCGTTTTTTTGAGTGAAAGTTAAATCATTTTAAATAAGAATGTATTTCTTTCGTTAAAAATTGATTTATTTTGTTGAAAACTCGTCTTCAACTATTTCCTGGAAAATAATTTTTTTGGGCAAAAATTAACTTTTTTTGTTAAAAACTAAACTATTTTGTTGGGAATTCTTTGTTTAATGTTTGTAAATAATTTCCATAACTAAAAATGATCATGTACCATTTTTGGTTGAAAATGAATTTTTTGTTGTTGAAAATTCATCTATTTATAGTCAAAAATTCGCGTATTTTGTAGAAAATTAATGTTAATGTTGTAACTTAATAATTTTGCTTGAAAATTCGTCTGCTTTTGGTAGAAAATTAATTTTCTTAGTCTATTCGGCTTTGGTTTAAAAGTTATATTTTTTAGATACAAAGTTAACAATTTGATTGAAAATGAATGTATTTTGGCCAAAGTAATTTTTTTTTATAGAGAATGAAAGTTCGATTTTGAAAATTCATTTTTTTCGGTGAAAGATGAATCATTTTCGTTAAAAATTTCTTTTTGAGACTGAAAATTTATTTATTTTTGTGAAAATTTGTCCTGTAGAGAGAAAAAAATCTTCGTTTGAAGAACTTTATTACCATCTTTATAGATAGAAATTCAACTATTTAGTTAAAAATACTGTTTTTGGGCTAAAGTTTGCTCTTTTTGGTTAAAAATTCATACATTTTGTTAGAGATTTTTCTTCTTTAGTAAAAAATTTATCATTTTGGTTAGAATTTCAACCAATTTGTTACAAATTCATTTTTTTTCTAGAAAAAATTCAAAATTTTAGTTTAAATTCATCTTTTTCCTTGAAGATTTAGTAGAAAAAACTTTAAATCTATATTTTTAAGTTTGAAATTGAACTTTCTCGTTGAAAAATCGTCATTATTGGTTGAAAATTAATTTTTTTACTAAAGAAATCTACTATTTCGCCCTTGGTTTGAAATATGAAATTTACCTTATTATTAGTTAAAAATTCAATTTTCTTGATAGAAAATTAATTTTCTTAAATGACAATGTAAATATTCCATTTTTAGTTGAAAAATTAAAATTTTTAGTTAAAAATGCATGTATTTTGTAGAAAAATCATCCTTTTTGATAAAAAATATTGTTTTTGGTTGAAAACTCACCTATTTGGTTAAAATTCATCTTTGTTGAAGATTCACCATTTTAATTTAAAGTTCAATTTTTTGCTTGAAAACTTATCTAAATCTAACGTGTTTACTAATTTTGGTTTGGTTCACTGGCACATTCATAAAAAAGATCATATTCCATCAAATATATTTTAAAATAAACTTTAAATCATTATAATTGATACAGCTGACTCGAAATATATATAATTCAAATTATTATTTAAGTTTTTCAGGAGTTTTAAATGCCTCAAAATCTTCATGCTTTTTTTACAATTTTATAAATCTTTTTAAATTTTTGAAATATTTTCGAAACTGTAAACTTATCGAAATAACAAAATGCTGAAACCTGAAAATTCCGAATTAAAAAATTCTAGAATAATGAAATTCTGGACAGTTTACAATATTATCGAATTTGAAAATTCCCGAATAATAAAACTCCAGGCCGAATGCTGTCTAATGATAAAATATACAAACTAGAAAATTCCCGAAATGCAGAAATTGAGAAAACAGTTATGTGGTCAATATTAGTTATTTATTAAAAATACAATAATTAAATATTTTTATTATAGAAAGTTGGTTTAATGTTTAATTTTTTTTAAATTATTGTTTTAATTTAAAATAACTATAAATGTATATAAATGTGATACAAACATAAATTTAAAACACGTGAGCTTCAAATGAAACAAAATTGCAGGATTAAATGCAGGCTGATTTAATGCGACTTTTATTTTTATTTTTGTAAATGATCATTTTATTTTTGCGAGCGTTTTCTGTAATGTACAAAAATAAAATGGACATTTTCAAACAACTTTTTTTTATCCAAAAATACATTTGTTCAATTATTGTTATTTTTAATTCAAACAATAATTTTTAGAAACTTTAAACATTAAAAAAGTTTTTTCCTCGGTAAAAATATTTTATTATTCTATTAAAAAAGTTTTTTTTAAACTTTATATTTCGACAATGCATTGTCGAAATATAAAAGTCCCGAATTGGAAAATTAAAAATAAAATTCCCACATCACTGTAAAAATTCCGAGATTATAACATTGCAATGTTATAATTTCGGAATTTTTAAAGTGATGTGGGAATTTTATTTTTCGGAAAAAGCGACTGAAAAATCCCGAAAAATAAAATTCCTTACACTGTAAAATTCGTACATTGAAAAATAACCAATAATAAAATTCCCGAAATTATAAAAGTCCCGAAATATAAAAGTCGAATTGGAAAATTCACGAAAAATAAAATAAATAAAATTCCAGACAATAAGATATTACGGAATTTTAAAAATCCCCAAAGAAAATGCCTGAATCATAAAATATCCGAACTAGAAAATTCCTGAATTCAAACAATTTAAGAAATTGTTTATTAAATATTATTTATTTATTGAAAATACAATAATCGAATATATATTTCTGGATAAAAAATTTGTTTGAAAATGTGCATAGTATTTGAAAAAAACATAAAAAAGTTCTGAAAAATCGAATTTTTTCTTAATAAAAAAAAAATGATAATAATAAATTTTGATATAAATCGTTGTTGAATTGAATTCTGCAAAGTTTGTTTCAAAAATGTTATTATGTGGGTACGAAGAAAATTTAGGCAGAACATTTTTTTCTTTCAAAGCACACGTGTTTTTAAATGTATTTTTTAATACAATTTTTATAAAATTATTATTCAGGTGCCGGAGATTTCATTTTTTGAGATTTTTCATTCATCCCTTTCGGAATTTTTGTCAGTGGTATCATATTTTTATACCTCCTCTTAAAATTATGTAATTTTTCAAAATAAAAAGTCAACATTTGAAAACATTTCAAAATCATCAAAAGTATCTATTCTCTTTTAAATTATTTCAAATCTTTTAAAATTATGTAAAAAATTTTTCGGAAATTTTAAATGTCTTTTATACTGATTCCCATTTTTCCGAACATTTTTTTAAAATCCTGCACACAAAATTGTTTTAAGAGCTTCCAGATTTTATCTAATATTGTAAATCTTTTGAAAAGTTTTGAAATATTTTTAAACATTCTCTTTGAGTAATGTACTTTTTCAAAATAAAAAATCATTTTAAATCTACCCAGAAATTTTTATTGTTTTCCTAGTATTTCAAAATTCTTAAGGAGCTCCAAATTTTGTTAATTTCTTTGTAACATTCAAATTAATGCTTATTTAACTGTTCTTTAAAAATCAAAATGATATACTTTTACCTTCGAAATAAATATCAAAAAATTAAACAATTATAATCGTAACATTCCAAGTTCAAATTTGTCACTCTGAAATTGTGACAATTCATTTTTGAATTGTTTACTATTGAAAATTGTTTTTTTTTATTTCCAAACCATATAGATTAAAAATGATATATTTTATACTGAAATAATACTTTAAAAAGATTTTGAAATTGAATGAAGGCGTTCATTTAAGAAGCCATTAATTCGAACTTTACACTTGTGTCAGTACTAAGGCTTTGCAATTAAATTAGTTCAAATTTTAACGTTAAAATATGTAAATTATATCATTTTGAACAGATCTAGAATCACCTTGTAAAATCAATCACTGTTTAGTTTTTAATACTCGAACTGCAGTTCAATTTTCAAATTTACTTTCATTTTCTGATTTGTTCCGGTCGCGAGTCTAGCTTAATATTTAAAGCAACTTTCATTTTTTTGAAATTGGAATTTTTCGGTTGTAACTTACGGGACAATAATTTTATTCTTTGAAAGATTTTCTACAAATCTTCTTGATAATTTCTACATTCTCATCAAAAATGAGAAGGTATTAGTTGTTTATGAAAAATAAGTTTTTCGTATTTTATCAAATGTCGACGTTTTGAGGCCCCGTGAGTCAGAAAAATAAGTTTTTACGTCGGGGTCTGTTTGTCTGTCCGGCGTCGTCGTTGTTGTTGTCTGTATACCAAATAATTTTCGAAAGACTGGTCCGATTGGATTGGGCTTTGACACACTGTTCGAGGGACCAAAAGAAAGATCGAGTTCATTAAACAGCCATTTTTGATAAAAATCCAAAAAGTTGAAGCTTTTTCAAAATTTTTGAAACCACTTTTTCCAAATTTGAAAATTTTATCGATAGCTATTTATGGTACAAAAAAATATGAACAATTTATCCTGACAACTTTTTTTGATAAAATAAAACTTACTAAAGTTAAGGGATTTTTAAAATCCAAAAAACCAAACGAAAATGGACATTTGAAGCAAAAAAAGCTTAATATGGATTATTTTATCCCCATGATTATTTTATCACATTCTCATCCATAATGAGAAGAGTTTTATGCGAAAAATGATTTTCGCGAATTTCATTAAATTTCGACGTTTTGAGGCTCCTTGAGTCAAAAAAACAAGTTTTTACATCGGTATCTGTCTGTCTCTCTAGCGTCTACGTCGTCGTTATTGTGGTTGTCTGTATATCGGATAACTTTTGAAAGAATAGTCGGATTGGATTGTGGTTTGACACAGAGATTTTTTTATTTTAAGAATTGTATGTAAAAATTGTACTATTTTTATTTTTATTACAAATATTTGTCTTCAATTAAATATTTACAATAAAAGTGTTTCGAAGAGATTTTTTAAAAATCTTTCGGGGAATAAAATTAGTATTTATAGGTCGACAAAGGTTTGTTTTCTTTACCAAATTTGGCTTTC
>NC_046662.1:43461203-43477431 GCF_010883055.1 Belonocnema kinseyi | reverse complement strand
AAATAAATAAAACTTGAAGTTGTATGATTTTAATTTGTAACTAAATAATTTGAGAGGTTTCAATCTAAAATTATCGAACACTTTTCATTCAAAAATTCAGATGAAATATTTAAATAGATTTAAATTTGAAATTATTCAATATATTCTGATGAATACAAATTTAAAATTGAGATTATCTTTAACTTTCTGATCTCAAAAATTTCCATACAAATTTCTTTTTAATAATACTGTAGGAAAAAATCAACAAGATCGAGCGCCGAAATTATAATTAGAGCAAATTTTCTGTAATTCTATGGGGACGGCTGAAATATCCATAAAAATAAAATTTCCGACTCGGTAAAACTCTTTGTCCCAAAAAATACAATTCCAAAACTAATAAAATTCCTGAATAGTTTATAATATTAACGAATTTGAAAATTCCCAAATAATAAGCCTCCCCAAATAAAATTGATTCTTAATCAATATTAATTATTTATTAAAACTACGATAATAAAATATTGTTATCAAATTAATTTTTGGTTAATATTTAAAGTGTTAAAAATTATTGTTTGAATTTAAAATTAAAATTATACAAAAAATTTTACCGACGAATTAATATATAAAAACACGTGTTTTTTAATTAACATTTCGATTTCTCAGAAGAACTTTTGTGATTTAAAAAATACTATATACATTTTCAACCAAAATATCTTATCCAGAAATATATTTTGTTTTAATTATTATTTTAAATTTAAACAATAATGTTTAAATACTTCAAACATTAAAAACATTGTTTCTTTGGTATAAATATTTAATTATTTCAATTTAAAAAATAAAATTGTTAAAGAAAAATGCTTTCAGCACTTGTTTATCTTGAAATGTCTTTCTATAACACTTTTTTTTAAATTAAAAATATGATTTTTCGAGAACATTTATTTTATAATTAAAAAAAGACTACCGAAAACCTGGATCAAGCTTCAGATCTGAAAAAATTCAGCGATACATACATGTCAAACTTTTCTAACCTCAAAAAAAATTTTCTACTGCTTTACCGTCATATTTTACGAAGAATGAGAAAACAAGAATTCGACTTCGTAGTACGATGAGGGCAGCACCTCGATAGATCAGAAAATGTGATGTCCTATATATATAATTCCCCACTCCGACGTCTCGTACCGCATCTACGTTTATAATATCTTTGGTTCAGTGATCTAAGTTTTGGCATAAAGATGTACTGCGCTTGCGCTAGAATGCTTGAGAGGAACACGACCCGACACCTTGTAACCATGGCAATAATAAGCCGCGCCGTGGTAAAATATTTCACGTTTTGCAAAAAGTCAACACATTTAGGCATAATTAGGGTAGACACAGACCCAATAAAAGGCTTGCATTAAAAGTTATTAAAAATGTTGAATCCCTAAGAATGCTTTTTCTTTGCTTCGTTTTTTAATCCTCATTAGCCGGCGGAAATAATAAGATTCGAATCTCTTTCAAAGCCTATCGGAGCTGCCGAACGTAACCTCAAATAAATTAAATATACAATTTGTGTTTGAAGCATTAGAAAGTGCTCTGAAAACATGAAATTTGCCAAATATAGTAGGATTGCACACAAGAATACATCTCTATCGTAAAATATTCGTTTTGTTCAAACTTTATCAATTACAAAAATTTGAAATCATGAAAAAAAATTATTTTTCACTAGAACCATTTGCGTGGAAATTAATCCTGACATCGTAATATGGTCCATGCTATGTTTTAAAAAGCTTTTTATTACATTATTATTTGAAAATCAGTAAATGCAAATGCGCTGGGTGCATGAAATTTTCCAATACTTTTTAATGCAAGCCTTCTTACAGGGGAATTTTATTTTCAGTTGCGTCACTAATTTTTCATTTTCTCTGAATATTAGGCGCGGATCCAGGGGGGGGGCACGGCGACTTGCCCCCTCCCAGTGCAGACTCGAATTTTGCAAATAAGATAAATAAAGTTTACTTTATATAATACTAGAAAGCGAATTTCCTCCTTGAATACGGTTATAGAGAAAACATCAAGTCTCAGCGTGTATTTTACAAATGTAGCGTCCATTTTATATCACGTAGTTACGTACAGATGCTCTGGTAATGTATATCAATGTTACAATGAATTCCCAACACTGGTGCTGTCACTCTTGCGTCGTATCCACATGCAGCAAGAGAGCCTGACAGCCAATGTAGATTCCCAGCCATGTAATTCTCGCAGCCAATCAGGATTTCGAATTCTCTCATGGATGTATGAGACATCATTTTATTGTGAATAAACATTTAAGTTGAACAGGGAGCGAACTCAGCTGATTGCGAGATTTGCAAGGTTACGTTTTGCAATAATCAATAATGGTAAATATTTTATTTGTGTGTTCTAGCTATTTTAAGGCGACTTTAGTTTTTTGAAGATAATTTTTTTCAAGATTCTTCATTCTTGTCTTCGTTATAAAAAGAAAATGTTTGCCGTTATGATACCAAAAGTTCAACCTGATAACAAGAACTGAAGAAATGCGAAAATCAACTAGTGATTGCATGCATTAAAAAAAAGAAGATTTAAAAATCAAAAGATTGTGCTTTTAAAAAATGGAAAGATGTCAGAATTATTTAACCATACATTATTTTAATTGATTTTATAATGAAAAATTGTTAAGACACAAAGCACGAAATATGTATTATCATTCGAGACGAAAGAAACTAGGTTCTGAAATATCATGATTCAGGGTGACCGCTGTACCGGGAAACTGCGAAATGACCGGGAATAATTTTGGACCGGGAAGTGATAGTAAATTTTTTTTTTGACCGGTAATTTTACAAGTTTTTAGAAGAAAAATCTATCCAATCACTTGAAATATCAAGAATTTTATATCACAATATATATATATGTATAATACAATTTAAAATAAGTTTGATTTCAACTTTTTTTTTTAATGCTAAGCGTGATTGTTAACTTTTTCAAAAATGAAATCATTAAGTTTACAATGTGTAATTTTAAAATCTTTTACCATAACAATTTTCCAATTCGAATTTTCATTTTTTAGGGTACATTTCCCATTTAAAGAATTTTAAAATGCAGTTTTGAAGGGTTACTTATTAAAAGATTAAAAGCTTCTGCGATTGAAATTTTTTGACACAAAACGTTTTAAGTTTATCAACTGTAAATATGAATTCATTAATGTTTTTTAAAATTGAACTGTAGTTCGTGTACTCGAAATTGAACAATAATTGAATGATTTTATGGGGCGATTCCGAATCAGTTAAAATCAAAAAATTTACAGATTTTGACATTAAAAATTAAACTGCTTCAATTCTAAAATCTTAGTAGTTACTCAAACGTAAACTTCCGACTGTAACTTTATAAACATTCTGTTGTTTCAGTAGAAAATATAACATTTTCAACCTTTTCAATTTGAGCATTTTTAATTGAGAAAAAGAGCATTTTTTAATATTCAGAAATGTTTTAGTGCTTATTTGAAATGGAATATTAAAAACTAAACAATTCGAAACTAAATTGTTTGAAACAGAAAGCCTTGAATCGTTAAAATTTCAGAGAGCTAAACTTAAACTTAGAACGTCACAATGTTAATTTTATTGTTCTGTTCAAAAAATTTTTATTTATAAGTGAAAATGTTGAATTTTGATGTGTGAATAACAGATAAAAATGTATTTATTTAGATAAAATGCGAGTAAGTTGAGGAAATATTTCTAATTTTTTAAATTAAAATTGTGAACTTTTTAAGGATTATGAAAGGTTTTAAAATTGTAAAAACATTGTCTTAGGATTCCTGCTAAAATTCAAAATGATTTTTTTATTTCGAAAAATTAATTTCCGTAGAATATTTAGGAATATTTCAAAACAATAGCAAATTTTGATACATAAATAACAATTGAATAGTTATGAATTTTACAAAAATAGAAATAAGTTTAAGAGATATTTAGAAGTATCGAACAAGCTCAAAAATAAGTTGAAACTTTAAAGGATGTCAAAAAATTTTAAACAAAATTTAGATTTTCTAAGATTTCAAAAAAAAAAGCTTTTCAAGCATTTTGAAAGGTTTCAAAATTTAAACAAATTTATTTAGATTCCTTACAAAATTGACAATAATTCTTTATTTTGAAAAATTAATTTCAAGTGAATATTTAAAAAATTTCCAAAACTGTAAAAATAATAATGTAAAGTTTCCAAAACATTGAAAAGAAAATGTAGAGTTTTAAAGATTTTAATACAAAATTTGCTAGGTTTTTAGGCATTTTCAAAGATTTCGAGATCATGAATTTTTTTTAAAGGAACCTGGAAATATTTAAAGTGATTTTTAAGTGAGAAAATATACTTTTATAAAATGTTTTAAAATATTTAAAATAAAAAAAATTCTATTTAAAAAAACAATTGAACAATTATTCATTTGCAAGCACTCGAAATAAAAATAATTACAGTTTTTAATGTTTTTAACTTAAAATTGCTTGGAATGATATAATTTTAAAAAATTCATAAACTTGTTGATTTATGCTTCAATTTAGGCCATTCAAAATGATAGCGCTCATTTATAAAAAATACCAGTTTCATTCGTTAGAACGATTTTCTCATACAAATAATTTTTTAAGAACAGGAAAAAATCTGCCTCAGCCCGGATTTCAACCGGGCGATGAATAACTTTAAAATTATTATTAACCTTCCCCTTAAGAATGGAGGGGAGAGGGTAATTATTGTGTGCCCCTCCCCCTTCCAAAGCCCTTTTCTGGATCCGCGTTTGCTGAATATTGATATTCAAAGAACGAAATTATTATCTTGTAACATTTTTAATGTAAAATCTTAGGAATTGAAAACAAGTGTGAATTTATAAAATGTTCAATTCATTTTCAGGATTTGATGAAATGCCTAAAATTTCAAGATGAGTTTAAATTAATTTCAAAGAATTCAAGGTGAATTGCAAAACTATTTGAACATTTCAAATCTTCAAAATCCTACGCAATACCTCACTTGCGGCGAATAAACTCTTTAAAATTGAAAATTATAAAAGAAATTATAAACAAATTAAATTCTTTGAAATTTTTATATAAGCCTTAAAATATTTTAAATCTTTTTGAATCTCTTAAAACTTTCGGGAGCTCTTAAAAATTACTTGAAATCCATTAAAAATACCCTAAGATTTATGAAATCCCTTGACATTTTTCAAGATTTTAAAATTTCTTTGGAATTTAAAAATATACCGTAAAATCATAAAAAATTATTTTGGGTCCCTTTAAATTTTCGAAATCAATTGAAAGATCCTAGGATACCTTTTAAATGTCTTAAAATCTTTAATAATGTTGGTAATACACTGAAATATTTAAAATTTTTCGAAATTCCTCAGTTCTTGTGAATACATTTTTCGTAGACCATTGCAATATTATAAAATACTGTAAAATCACATGAAATAACCCTAAAGTATTTCAAATATTTTGAAATTTCTTGAAAATTGGTTTAAATTCTTGAAAATTTCCTGGATTTTAAAAAAGAAGTTTTATTAACAATTTAAAATTCTACAAAATAAGTTAAAAAATCCTTAAAATATTTTTAAATTCCCCAAAATGCTTTAAAATCTTTTAAACTCCAATTAAACTTTTTCGGGCTCTTAACAATAACTTGAAATCCTGTAAAACATCCTAAAATATTGTTATCCTTCTAAAAACCAATCAATTACTGAAATCAGTTGAAAATTCTTTGAAATCTTCAAAAATATTCTAAAATATCTCAAATCTTTTAAAATTGTTTGAAACCGCTTGCAATCTTTAAGAATTCTTAAATTTTTTTGGAATTTGTATTACATAATATCCTAAGATATTTCAAATTCTTTGAAACTTTTGGAAGCTCTTAAAAAATTTTTGGAATTTTTAAAAAGCGTCTTAAAATCATTCAGAACCACATACAATTATTGAAAGAGATTGGAAAGCCTTTAGAATCTTTTAGGATATCCTTAAATCATAAAAATTCTTAGAAACTTTAGTTTTATTTGGTAAATTAAAAAAAAAATTAATTTTTTGTGAATATTCATGAAATATTTAAAAAGCTTTAAAATCCGACGTGATCCCTTAATTCTGATGAACAAACTTTGTGAAGTTCATTAAAATGTTACACAAAATCTGATAATTTGCGAAATCCCGAAAGTTTATTAAATTACATTGAGAACCTTAAAAATTCTTTAAAATCATCAAATTAGCCTCTAAAATTTGTCGAAACCCTTTAAAAGATTTTTAAACTCTTGAAACTTCCTTTAAATTAATAAAAAAATACCCTATAATCTTTTAAATTCTTTGCATTCTCTTCAAATCATTAAAAAATTTTTGGAATCTTTAAAAATACTCTAAAATACTTCATATCCTTTAAAATTCTTTGATTACCAAAATGTTAATTATTTAAACAATTTTTATAAACAAATGTACATTTTGAACTTTTGTTAAGAAAAGGCTTCATTTTTTTGCGGAATTGACTTAAAATGTTTTTACTAAGACTTCTTGCTATCATATTTTTCAGTGACCAAAAAGTGTTCATTATTTAAACAATGTCTATAGACAAATGCAAATTTTAACCATTTTTTTCCTTAATAGGCTTGATTTTTTTGCGGAAATAATTCGAAACATCTTGCAAAAGAATCTATGATATATTTTTAATAGTGACAGAAAATGATAATTATTTAAACGATTTTCATAAACAAATACACATTTTGACCATTTTTTCATTAATATATTAAATTTTTTGGAATCAATGCGAAATATCTTGAAAAAGAATCCATGCTGTCATATTTTTTATAGTGACTTAATATATAACAACTTGAATTTTTTTGCCGAAAATGGACAAAAATCTAGTACCGCCTAATTCTTCATTAATCGTAATTTTTTTATGTTTGGAAAAACTTCTGGTAGAAGTTCACACGGTGCAAATTTGGTTACATTTGCACAGTAATTTTTGGTTCACACATCAACAAAAAAATATTACGATTCATGAAGAATTGGACTGTCACTAGATTTTTGTCCATTTTCGGCAAAAAAATCCTGGCTGCAATATATCAGGTCACTATAAAAAATATGACAGCAAGGCTTCTTTTTTAAGATGTTTCGCATTGATTCCGAAAAAAATCTATTCATCAAAAAATGGTCAAAATGTGCATTTGTTTATTAAAATTGTTTAAATAATAAACATCCTTTAGTCACTTTAAAACGTGATAGCAAGGAGTCTTAGGCAAAACATTTTAAGTTGATACCGTAAAAGAAGCAAGCCTTTTCATCATAAAATGGTCAAAATGTGCATTTTTTTATAAAAATTGTTTAAATAATCAACATTTTCTGGTCACTATGAAAAATATAATAGCAAGGAGTCTTAAGAAAAACATTTTAAGTTAATTCCGCAAAAAAATCAAGCCTTTTCATTAAAAAAATGGTCAAAATGTGCATTTGTTTATAAAAATTGTTTCAATAATTAGCAATCGTTAGTTATTCTTAATTTATTGTAAGCGCACATCATTATATGAGATATTTTATACAAAAGCTATTGGTCAAAATTAGCTAATCATTGCAAATCACGAAAAAATGACTTTTGTTAATTAATTTGCTTATCAAATTATATAAAAAAATGTTGTTGCTCTAATCTACTAATAAATTATTTGTTGTTAGTTTTTAAATTGATTTATAAACTTTTTTGAAAAAAGTTTTAAGTTTGTTGTTAAATAACAAAGCCGATTATATTACTTGGACAACGGTATCGAGAATGAGAATATTACCGAGAATATAACCGAGAAATAAATTCTCTGAGAAATTATGAGAATCTCAGAATTTATTTTAATGAATAGAAAATTGCATTTTGTCGTAAACTTTTCGGTTGAAAATTCAATTCTTTTTTTTGAAAGTTTGTCTTTTTTATTTGAAAGTTTACCTGCTTTAGCAGAAATGAACTTTTTTTTTGATAAAAATGCAACTCTTTGGTTAGAAATTAAGCTATTATACTATTTTCTTGAAAACTTGACTCTTTCATAGAAAATTTACTTTTTGCTTAAAATTTATATTTTGGTGTTGAAAAATGAACTGAAATATTTTCTGGATGAAAGTTCCACTTATAAAAAAAATTTGCTTTTTATTACAAATTCATCTGTTTTGGTACAAAATTGATCTCTTTTGGATTAAAATGCAACTATTTGGTAGAGAATTTAACCAGTTTGTTAAGAATTTAACCTTTTTGGTTGAAAAAAGTCCACTTTTTGGATTAAAAATTTAATTTTTTTTCGTAGAAACTTATTTTTTTGTTAAAAAATTAAATTCTTATTGTTACTGTGTTAACTGGCATCTTTCTTGGATGGAAACTCAGCTTTTTTTTTATAAAAAATTCTTCTGCTTTCGATCGTGAAAATTCAACTAAAATCTTTTTCAACAGAAAATTCAACTATTTTTTTGAAAATTTATCTTTTTGATTTAAACTTTATTTGTTATAGAAGAAACTTCATTTTTTGTATGAAAATGCAACTTTTTGGGTAAAAACCGTTCTTCTTTGTTTGATAATTCAACTAATTTGTTAAAAAAAATTTGGTTGAATCGCTTTGTTAACAAATCACTTTTTTTGTTGAAGATTTATATTTTAAGTTGAAAAGTTATCTCGTTGGTTAAAAGTTTAATTATCTTGTTGAAACTTAATCTTTTTTAATTGAAAATTCAACTACTTGGGTTAAATTTAAACTACATTGTGAAATTTTTATTTATTTAAGGATGGTTGAAAATTTAACGGTTCAGTGGAAAATACTTCTTTTTTTTATTTAGAATTCATTTTTTAACATAAAATGGAACTTTTCCATTTTGTAAGATTTATATTCTTTTGTTAAAAATTGGCGTTTTTTTTTGTAAAAAAATAATGTTTAGTTCGAAATTTCCTTTTTTTACGTGAAAATGCATCAGTTTCGTAACAAATAAATTTTTTGTTAAACAGTCATATTTTTAGTTTGAAAATTGAATTTTTGTAAAGAAAATTTGTCTTCTGGTTTGAAGGTTCAATAATCTAGATAAACCTTTATTTATTTTTCGAGTGAAAAATCTTTATTTGTTGGAAATTCGTCTTTTTGGTATTAAAATTCTTTTCTTTTGTTGTATAAATTTCATTCTTTTTTTGTAAAATATAAACTGTGATACTCTTTCGTTGTCAATTTGTCTTTTTAGGTTGAATATTTAACTATTATGTTAAAAATTCGATTATTTTCAATTATTTGACAATTTTAAATTTGTATATAGAACACTGTAATTCCTGAATATGTCTGAGAAAAAAAATTTATATTCAATCGCTGATATAACCTGAACAATAGAAATATTGTTAAAAATCATAAATTCTTAAATTTTCTTAAATTCTTTTAAATTCTCATAAATTCTGTCATATTCTCGGTCATATAACCTGAACTTAAATTCTCGGGAATTTAAGAACTCTGCTGGGGGATAATAGAAGTAGAAAAAATATAGTAGATTCCTACTATATTATATTACTACACCATGTGGTCGATTCCTACCAAACAGCATTACTACCAAGATGGAGGATACCACTTTTCATATGAAGGGATATGATACGAGTATAATTGAGACATCACTTTTATTAGAGCAACCAGAAAGAATCAGCTACTATATATGGAGAATCGAGATAAGGAGATAAATTCTTAAGAAACGCAACAATTCCTTGTTGCTCGATTTCGTACGATGCATCCTTTGTTAGATTCAATGTAAGGAAGAGATCCTGAACGCTTGCACTTACAGCGTAATACTCTCGAGGGGTTTGCAAGGTTTTGTCGAACAGGCAAGTCCTTTCATGGATTCATGTAGGAATTATTCTATACCTTATGAAGCTAATTCCAAACATTTATGTCTTATTATGTTTTTCGAACACCAATTGAGCCTTTTCTGAGAAGTATTTCTTACTATTACCATGGGACCGTTCGCAATCCGCGTAAAAATCCTACAACTTGGTTTCGTCTTGAATTGCCCCCAATCAAGACATGCTGAAGTCGAAAAGTTCGACTTGAGCCTGTCTCAGTTTTGAGACGGAGCCAGACTTTAATTTATGTCTTAGAGACAAGTTGCTATGCCTTGAAGACATATATTTATATCTTGAGTCCAATTATTATGACTCCAAGACGCGCAATTTATCTTCGAGTATATACCTGTTTTAACAAAAAGTGTTATTCTGACTGTCATAGTAGCTAATGTTTATTAATGATCAAACAATTTTGCATATTTTTATACGGTATTTCTAACGTTTCAGGACCCATCCCTAGCGAACCGAAGGAACCGAATAGAGGCTCTACAAAGTACACGAAAGAGCCCATTCGGTTCCTGTTAAAAAAAAACTAAAAAAAACAGCAAAAACAACTTTTAAATTGTTAAAATTCGGATTCTACATTAAAATTTGCATTAGAAACTCAAAAAGTAATCGCAATACTTTTTCTTGCAGCGTTAGAAACTTTAAAAAATAAAATACCTGTCATTTACATGGGCCGAAGGTGCCTTTAAGTGCATCTTCTTTTAGTAGCAGTTCATAAGCGTTCCGTCGGTAACTTTAAGAATTTTGTCTGGATACTAGTGCCACGTAGTGGAAACCTCAGACAACAACGCAGCGTTACAAGTAAGAGAGAACTTTATTTTTAAACTTCGCGCGCAACATACTACTCGAGCTATCATGGATGCGCTTGAAGTCAACTTCTGCAGAAGATAATGACATTTTTTAAAAAAATTTTAACGCTGCGAAAAAAGTATTGCGATTACTTCGTGAGTTTCTAATAGAAAATTTAACTTAGAATCCGAATTCCAACAGTTTAAAAGTTGATCTTCCTGTTTTTTTTTTGAGTTTTTTTAAAAAGGAACCGAATGGGGACCCAATGGGGTCTTTACGGGTATTTTGTAGAGGCTCCTTTCGGTTCCTTCAGTTCGCCAGGGACGGCTCAGGACCTACAGATTCTGGATTTTTTAATTAAAAAAACACTAATTTAGTTACTACAAATGTTTCATTTATAAATTTTAATCTCATTTCTGAGTCGAAAAAGCTTCATCTTGAGACAAGTTTACGCCGACTATCTGAGCCAAGACAAGGCTCATCTTGATATAAGTACACGTCATCTTAAGACAAGTAAACGTCGTCTTAGCAAAGGTAAGGCTCGACTTGAGACAAGTAAACGCCGTCTTACCTCTCGTGACCATAAAAGTAAGACGATGACTTATGTCTCGACTCAGTTTTGCGACGCAGCCAGACATCGATGTCTTGGTGACGAACTCAAGACATCACCAAGTCGAACTCAAGTCGAAGCATTTTTACTCGGCCAAAATATGTTACCAATTTGATGGGGGGGGGGGGGGGGGGGGGGGGGGGTTACGAAAGTGAACTACAAAGTTTCATGTTCTTTGAACGGGTGCGTGTGCAAAGCTTTGGAGCGAATGTAAGGATTGTAAGGTTATGTTCACATATAACAATATATAATGGAGAGACAGAGAAAGAAAATTATTTTTGCTGCAATTGCATCAAACCAATTATTGTTTCAAACGATAATGTTTACAACCATCTTAGAAAGTGATAAAGAAGATAGTTATTATGCGTTTGATATGGCCAATTCTGATAGAAATTTCAATGAAAGTTCGGGGCCCAAAAGAAATGCCAGCTAAAATAATAGGATTCACCATTATGGGATTTTGGTCTTCTGCAAATATAACGAGGTGTGATCCGGGCGCGAATTCTACATCTATATTCTTTTTTAGACTCTTCACAATTTACTTTTCTTTTTACTGCGGGTTTTATACAAGTTTCATTTAAATATGCCCAATTTTCCTAATTCCTGCTCAGTTTATGGGGTAAAGATTTATAATTTTGATTATCTTGTGCCTTTTTGGGAATAAAATTTATCTTTCTGCTTGAAAATTCATACATTTTGTTAAAGATCCGTCCTTTTCTTTAAGATATATCATTTTAGTAGAATTTTTTCATTTATTATCGTTATTATCGGTTAAAAAAATTTTTTTTTTCAGAAAATGTATTATTTCACCTTTGATTTCAAATATAAAATTGACTTGCTTTGCTGAAAATTCAAAATTCTTGCTAGAAAATTGCTCTTTTTGGCCGAAGAATCATCATTTCAGTAGAAAATTAACTTTCTTCACTGAAAGTTTAACCATTCCATTTTTGGTTACAAGTTGATCTTTTTTAGTTAAAAATTCATGTATTTTGTTGAAAAACTGTCTTCTTTGATAAAGAAAATATTGTTATTAGTCAAAAAGTTACCTATTTGGATAAAAGTAATTTTTTTTATTCCAGAGTCATCATTTTAATCGAAAGTTAAGTTTTTAAAAATATTTATTTAATTTGCAAAAAAAAAATATTGTTAAAAATATTAATTCTTTCAACTGAAAATTGAATTACTCGATTTTTTTGTTTGAAAGTTACCTTTTTTAGTTAAAAATTCGTCTTTTTTGGTCCAATAAGTATTGTTACGGTCATTTTTTCTTATTTCTATAAACATCACTAAACTCTATAGTCATATATCAGTATATCAGTCTTGCATCTTTAAAATTATTAATTAGTTACTAATTATTACTGATAAATATTCCACTTGACCAACAGTAATAATTTTTATTTAAAAAAAAAAAAAATCGAAACGAAATTATTTAAACAAATTCCTTTTTTTATAAATAATTGAAAATGAATGACCTAATATTAATAAATATTACTCTAGACCAAGAGTAATCATTTTTAGGGAAAAAGCAAATTAAAGAAAAATTGTTTAAACAACTTCAATTTGTTCAAACAATTAAAAATTAATTAACCAATGTTATTAAATATTCTACTAGACTAACAACAATAATTTCAAGGAAAAAAAATTTCAAAAAAAAATATTAAAAAAAATTCCATATGTTTAAATAATTAAAATCTAATTAACCAATGATAACAAATATTCCATTAGACCAATATTAGTAATTTTAAGTAAAAAAAGACCAGAATATAGTACTCGAAATGTCGATTTCATGAAGCATTGATATTTTTTGTTTTAAGGGTAGTTTTCAGGTACTCGTGGGGGTGTTTGAGGGGTGTCAAACCCATATATATGATAAATGAAATTCTTCGTTGGATAATTCTCTACAGGCCCCCATACTTTCCCGTCACACTTTTTTAAACCCTAACAAATTATTCCAAAAACTCAAAAAAGTGATTTTTCCCCATGCATTTTACATGGGAAACTTCAAGTCAAAACCGGCACATGTTAAAATCGAAAAATAAAAAAAATAAAAAAATAAAAAAATCAGGGAATTCCTTTTTTCCTATTTGGAGTTAAATTGGGTGAATCGTTTCCCTCTAAAAAATAAAAGCCTTTTTGAGCCACCCTAATGTGATACTTTTCCGATCCCTATTTTGTCGGCATTATTTTGTGGATCATGCCATTTCCAGATGAGATGAGGTATCGAACTGAAAGTTTGGAAAAATAAAGAAATGTGACTAAGGAATGCTTATGTATGAATACATTTTTACACTTGCAAAAAATTCTTTTTTGATAACTTTTTTGTAGTAATAAAAATGTATTAGCACAAAACGTTACAAATCGAACTGAAACTTTGGAAAATGTACCAGAACACCATATATTATGTTTATATACTTTATTTAAGTAGAAATGTTGCTATAAATTATTTTGAAAGAAATTAAAACTGGGAGCATTTTATGATATATTTTTTTCGTGCCCTGAAATTTTTTGAACGTAAGAACTTTTTTCATGTAAAATATCGGCCCGAAACTTCAAAAAACGTAAGAGCCGATAATGAATTACGTTTATGTACGTTTTTTTACCACTCGCAGATATTTTAAATAGAAAAAATTCTAAGGTTAAAAACATGTTTAAGGTTATGTCAAAAAATGGTCCCAGTTAATTTCTTTGAAAATAATTGATAGCGAATTTCTACTCAAATGAAGTACATAAACGTACTTTATTGGTCTTCTGATACATTTTCCAAAGTTTCTGTCCGATATTTTATTTACAAAAAAAGTTCTCAAGTTCAAGAAAAATATTCAGTTATTTACCTAAGCTCAGGGCTTTTCGATCTGTCACCAGGTGGCGTATTCGAGTATTTCAGATCCCAATTGGACATCTTTTTACGCTGTCCCAGTAATGGTCCGCTTACTCTATAAAGTAGAACAAAATAGTTGAAAACAGGACAAACTAGGGCATACTAGAACACAAAGAATTAAATAAAAAAGACAATTTTCAAACATATTTTTCAAATGAACTGTTTTATTTAATTTTATCAACCCTTAACATCTTTCCGTGTAGAAATGCAAATGGGGAACTAGTCTGGTTCCCAACCATTCGACCCCACTTAAAGTCGGGGGCTAATCGGGTCATCTGACTAGCCCCCGATCAGTAGCGTCACGGTAGATTATTCGGAGGCTAGTGAGGTGCCCTGACTTATTCTAGTCGGGACCTGATCGGGTACTAGTAGGGGTCATATGATATTACATCCGCGTGGAATTTTAATCAAACTCCCCAAAATTTGTGGAACATTTCCTAAAAGTTTGTCAAAATACTTATTATTTACGGAAATCTCCATAAACTTTTTTGAAATATTATAAGTGCTCAAATTTACCCAAGATTTAATAGGAAACATATCGCACGCTTAAAAATGCATAAATTTATGTAACTAAAATTCCCCAAAATTTGTGGAATATTAAAAAAAAAAAACTTCAGCTGAAACGCATCAGTGGAAGAGCTTCGCTCTGAAGGAACCGCCATGTTGGTCACGGTAGTCTCTGCTTCAGGTAATTATGCTTCATTACGTGTGGACTGCTGTCACGATTAGCGGCACGTTGCGCCCTTGCGGATTTTCTTTAAAGCTACCAGTCCAAAACCGCAAGACTCAAATGAAGGTGGTAGCGAAATCTGAACTATACCGTGTTTACTGATTTACTACTGGTATACTGCTCTTCACTGATTAATTAAAATTTTTTCTCTTTACAATTTCAACAAAGGTATCATACAAACAAGGTTTCATACAAAGGTATTTATAAATGTTCCTAGAAATTTCGAATTTTCTAAAAAATACTACAAAAAAATAAGATTACGTCTTTTTGAAGATTTGGATCGTTGTTTTTATAAAAAGTTGATTTTCGTACAAAATTATTAACTTAATAATTATTTATTAAGTATTTTTAAAATGAATTTAACATTAATAAATCTTTTCTCCAAAAAACGGTGTAAAATTATTGTGAAATATATTCTTAGTGTTTTGGAATAAAAAAAACATTAGTGAACAAAAAGGCCTGACTAGCCCTTGACCAACCACTGACCAGGCCCCGACTGAAATATTGACAACAAAAAGGGCAACTAGTGCCCGATTAGTCCCCGACTGGGTACTTTGTCCAAATTAATAATCCGACTAGACCCCGATTAGTTCCCGACTTGTAACAGGGCCAAATGGGGTTATTTCCACACGGGTTATATTTTTATTTTTGAACTCTGAAGCATTGTAATCAATATCAGAAAAGCACACACATATATTTCTTTCGTATAGTAGGAATGTTTAATAGGATTTTGTATCTTGTGAATTGACGAAGAAATTGGTAAATGGCATTGAATGATAACATTTTGTACAAAAATAGGTCCAAAAGTTGATTGGAAAATCCGGACAGAAACCCGGACAAAGTAAAATATTATGTAGGACAACTCACACAAGCCCTAAAATGAGGAAATGTCAGAGGAAATCCGGACGAATCTCTCAACTCTACTTACAGGATCTCTAGGTTAGCTTAGATCGCTTAAACTGTAAGAAATAAAAAAATTTCACAACTAAAAATGGTAAAATCACATAGAAAATTTTTTGTAATATTATCACTTGTATTATAGGGAAAATACCATTTTTGAAGTTAAGAATCCAAATGAATTTGTAACTTTACCACTTTCAGTAATGCAATATAGAATGACGTTGCAAGAATACACTTTCTGCTCGTGAATCTGTCATATTTAAGATAAGTAATAAAGGGACCCTCTTTGAAAGTGGACAATTTCTGCAAGATTGTGAAAGTACAAAAAGTAGTAAAAATCCCTTTTTTGAACGTAACTTTGCATCTTGAAAATGGGAAATACGAGGGTGGATTGATAAGTTTCCGGCTGATACATTTCTCATAGCGGTGTTCTAGTCTAGTAATGCCATCTCTATAGAATGATTCGTCAAGCTCCTCAAAATACCCATTTACAGCTTCGATTACT
>NC_046662.1:43457453-43461103 GCF_010883055.1 Belonocnema kinseyi | reverse complement strand
AGCTATCTAAGGATGGTACTATAGAACGCCACCTCAAGGTAGGCCTAGTGGCGCCATCTCTTGGTCAGGCCGGAAACTTATCAATCCACCCTCGTAGATATAAATCGCATTTAAGCAGGTTTTAATACAGTAAAATTAGAAGTCATTGTTCAATTTCCAGGGTGCGGAAAATAACAGAAAATTTGTAAAATTACAATGATTTCTAAAAATGTTATCAGGAATTGATAAAAATAATGAAAAATGTTGTTTATATTGAAAATGAATCAAAATGTATTCAATAATATGTAAAAGCTTAACGAATAACCTCTTGAAGGAGAATTGCCCTATTGCAGTAATTCTTTTTCATAAAATATATTCTTACAATTAAAGAAAAATATTTCAATATCGATTGCATTTGTTTCAAGTTTGCTGAATGGGCTTAGCTGCCATTAAATATTTAAATTATTGTCGAAGTTTTCTTGACTATTCAGTTAAGTTTATTATTTATTTCGTGCATTAGAAGCCAATGCAGGTCAAAATTTGACACTTCAAACTCTGGAAACCTACGTCTGTAGCTTTCAGCGTCACCAAACGGATCTTTCGCAACCTCGTTAGTTCAGATTTCGCTACCACCCTGACTCTCTGAGTGTGGATAAGTTAGTGGAGTGTGGCGGAAAATTCCGTATAAAGTATAAGAAGACTTACTGGACGCTCAGATTCATACATGCTTTCCATCCGGGTTTGAAGTTAGGTTTCGAAAAAAAATATTTGTATATAAATCGCATGAATGAATTGACTATTTATGTAGAAAGCCATCACTTTTGCGAAGCCCAGCTTCAAGCCGGAGGGAAGCCATTTATAAATGTATGGACCTGCACGATGTACAATATTGTTTTTATTTGAGCAGTGGTAGTACGACAGGGAATTTCCTTGCGGAATTATAATTTTTATTTTGAGACAGGGAATTTTAGTAAAAAATACACATATATTATATATTTACATAAATAAATAACTTATTTATATGCAGATTTATTTCCTTTTTATGTCCTTTCCTTTGCATATATATTGATTAATGTAAATTTCATAATTTAAAAAATATTACTTTCTGCAACATTCCTGATTTTAACGGGAAATTTACAATTTCTACTGAAGCTACCATTAATAACGTTTTTACTTCGGATACTGGAATTACGAATAATTGTGAAAATTCAAATATTTTTTGTTAAAATGTCATAACCTACAAATTTAAAAATCATTGCGATTTTACCGAATCTGCTTGGAAATTTACATAACTTGAAAGTTAATTTCCCGACTGAACGTGGATACTCGCTATTGTCTGTGAAAACCTTACTTCGATAGTAGGCAATATACGGACCTACTATGAAAGTGGTAAAGTTGCATAAAAATTTTTTTACGCTGTAGATAATCAGATATCAAGTACAAAGCCATGACGGCCGCGAAACCTCATTGGTCAAAATTTTCAAAAGTAACATGGCGGCAAAAATGGTCTCATTGGTGCTCAGTTGTATACTTAGTGACGTCACATATTTTTCAATGTGACCAAATAGACTTAAAGTTGATTTTTTTTTTAACTTTTAGAAACCTAAGAAATGTTTTCTCTTTTCACGTTATTCACTGCTTCAAGTTTCTAAAAATATGTTGATCGCATTTCATGCAAGATCCCCATTCAATCGGAATCCAACCATAAATGAATAAACTGGATATGTAAGATCCCAAGCAATCTCAGTTAACCAGTAGCTACTCAGCTCGGCTTATGTACTCAATAATCTAGATTAAAAAAATATCGGCAACGAACGCGTTTCGATGTCGCGAAAGCAAACAGAAGCAAACAGCCGCAACCGTGGTTGAAACTGAGAGCATGAAGTGAAGTGAAGTAAAAAGGCGTACGTAAATTTACGCATGCTCGTAATTAGTGGCACTCGATAATCGCGATAATTTATGCTCACATTGCGATAGGCCACGCGCGGCAAAATCTAAAGAGCGCCGGGAAATGTCGTCCAATTAACGGCGAATTGGAGCGTCGAGAGGGTCGCGGTTACGACGTCTTCGGGGACATTAACGACCCGCTTATACATTCGCGATCCGCCAAACAGACGCCATTAAATGCAATCGGGTAAAGAACCTAATCAAAAACTTCATTTCACTCGGACAGTTTCTCAACAGCGAAAATTTACCTGCTCAATTTTTAAAATAATTTATTGGATTAAAAAGGGGAAAAAAACCTTTGTGAAGACTTCATCGAGATCATTTTACTACAAATTTAACATATATGTTTCGGAATGGGACCGATTATCTCACTGGATGACATAGATAAGATTTAAGATATTATAAAGAATTTTATACACGATGACTCTGTGAAGCTCTTTGCCTGGGGTGATTGCTAGAGAGATTGATCAGCGAACTGGGTCAGAGCAGTGTTGCGGAATGAACGTGTTATTTAAATAGGCAAAACGGGAATTCTAAATCAATCTCTAAATGTATCACCTTCCCCCTTCCTCTATAAAGCCTTGTACATTTCACTTTCTCACTTTTACTCGAATAGAAACGAATGACTCATGCTTACCCACAAAAGGATTTATCCCAATGGTATAATAATTTAATGATATAAAAATGTAAATACGAACTGAATTTTAAATGATCGAAATTAATTTTTAACAAGAAGAAGGAATCTGTAACAAAATATTTAAGTTTTCAACAAGAAAGATTAATTTTACACTAAAATGATGAATCTTAAATAAAAAAATCCGCCTGCTTCGCGGGCACATTCTCATAGCGCGCTGCGCGCACGTCTCGCTTCGCTCACAAGTTTGAGCGCGCCTAGGGCGCGCGACTGTTAGTTCTCGCGCTTCGCGCTCGATAATATATTTATCTCGCGCTCCGCGCTCGGACTTTGCATATTGCTAATACTCGTGCACAGATTTTTTTAAACTCAAATTCAAAACATCGACAACAGTAATTTAGTGATAGTGACTTTTTTTTGTTAAAGCTCCTTCGGCTTTAGTGAATACATTCTCATCACGTATCTCGTGCTTCGCACTCGAATTTGTATCTCAACTTTTATATCACTTTCATAAATGTATATTATTACAATTCATAACATGCATTGATATTAAAGCAGAGGTAGTTTCATTGTTTCTTTAAAAAAATGCAAATTTTTTAAAAAAGTTTGTTATTAAACATTTTACTGCAACATCTGTCGATTTTCCAAAAACTGAATTTACTCGTTTCCAATTTTATTTTTACGATTTAAACGTAGCATATACCGTTTAAACACCAGCATTACCTTTTTTCAACTTCTAAATTAAATCCCTACCTTAGTGACCAACAAAAATTCGATTAACGAGGGTTTGGGGGCGGGGGTGGGAGGCGGTTAGTTTCAACCAAGAGTCATAGCTGGTTAGTGTTTTATGCTGAGAATTTCAAACACAAATATTAAGCGATTTGAACAAAAAAATTTGAAAAAAGCTGTTAAGATTTCTGAAAGAGTTGCCGTGAATGATTTTTCAATTAGGTTTTTAATTTTTTATAAATAAACAAACAAATATGATGAAAAAATGGTCATTTTATCTATTTGACGTTCACAGTGCTTGTCAATAACAGGAAAAGTGTTGAAATCGCCAAGTTTCATGAAGTAATGTTAGTTGAAGATG
>NC_046662.1:43455853-43457353 GCF_010883055.1 Belonocnema kinseyi | reverse complement strand
TTTAATAAACAAATTATTTTTTGAATTTTTTTTTCATGATTTTTCATAATCATACAAATCATACATAATTTTATGAACAAATGCAGTAATCAGGGATTTTTCGACAGAAATTTTCTTTTTTCGATGTACATTTTTTTAATTTGGAACTTTATGATATTTGCAGCAAAATTCATAATTTTTTATTAATCTTATGATCTTTTAAACAAATGCATTATTCGGGCATTTGTCGGCAGAAAAATTCGGTTTCTTCAATGCCAGTTTTTTCAGGGTAATAAAAGTTTCAGCAACATTCATAATAAGTTGATAAATTTTAATATTTCTTTAAACAAATTAGATAAACTAATGCATTATTCAGGCATTTGTTTACAGAAAAATTCGTTTTTTTCTATGTCAACAGTTTTATGTAGGATGTCGAAAAAAATAAACTTTCCATCGACAGATGCTCGAATGATGCATTTGTTTATTAAATTTGTTTTTAAAAATATATAAAATTTATCAATCCATTACGAATTTTGCTGAAATCATCATGAACTTTCCAATTAAAATGACTGAAATAGAAAAACACTAATTTTTCCGTCCACAATTGCCCGAATAATGCATTTGTTTATTAACTTTGTTTTTAAAAATCATAAAATGTGTCCACGAAGCAGGCAGATTTTTTTGTTTTTTACTGTTAATCACGTTTTTTATGATTAGAGACAAAACTATACATCCTATCAAAAAGTAGTTGATAACAAATTTGGAGATCTTTTTCAAATGCACAATTTTTGTTTTATCATCTTTTACCGTATTTTGCATAGTTTGGCCGAAAAATGTAATTTTTGGGTTTTTCATAATTTTGTATGCTGTTAAAATATGAAATTTGGATTTTTCAAAAAAAATTTTAAAAATTGTTATAATAATCTTGTATGGCATTCAAAAATCAACATTTTTCTTTTTTTGACTTTTTTTCATATCGTGCGTTATTTGGCCTATAATGTTCATTTTCGTGTGTTTTTTGGAATTTTGTAAATGCTATAACTCTGGTAATTTTTGATATTATGAAAAAAGTCATTGGGATAAATTGTTCGAATTTTTTAATGCTATGAATAACCGTACAGAGAATTTTTGAAAAAGTTATCTCAAAAATATTCAAAACGTGCCCACTTTTTGAATTTGTATCCAAAATGGCTGGCTTACGAACTTGACCTTTAGTTTAGGAAACTGATCGAGTATACCAAAGGCCAATCTAATAGATTAATTTTTCCAAAAGTTATCGTGTTCACAGACAGACAGACATACAGACATACACACAGCATACAGGCATACGTAAATCATACATACATGCATTAATGCATACATGCATACATACATCGAATATACATACATGCATACATATATGCTTACATACATGCATACATACATGCATACATCCATACATCCATACATACATGCATACATACATACATACATACATACATACATGCATTCATCCATACGTACATGCATACATCCATACAT
>NC_046662.1:43445222-43455753 GCF_010883055.1 Belonocnema kinseyi | reverse complement strand
CATACATACATACATACATACATACATACATACATACATACATACATACATACATACATACATACATACATACATACATACATTCATACATACATACATACAGGGAGACATATTCGTAAAAAACTGTTTTTTGGAATCACGGGGAACCAAAACGTTGAGATTTGGCAAAAACTGGGTGGAGGGTGGGTCAAATTTTACACAAATCTAATACCTTCTCTAATGAGAATGTAAAAATTGATTTACCAATGTAAGCATTGGTATACCAATGGAAGTTACGAATTTTTATATAAAGGATATATTATTCCTTAGAATGAAGAAACGTTATTTCCTTTTCAATATTTATAAAATAAAACAATTTTTGTTGTATAATTAATATTTTAAGTGCTTAATAGTCGACCCAGAAAAATTTGATTTTTGAAAACAGAAAATCAGGAAATTGCTAGCTATTTTTTCTGAAGTTTAAGTAGAATTCCGGAATGTAAAAGAGGTACTGAAAAAAGATTAGAAAAATGATAAATTGAAAATGCATTTTTATAGTTGGGTAAATATTTGTGCTTTGAAATATTCCGGCATGGGTTTCCTCTTTAGGCTTAAATTTAGGTCTTTTTACGATTTTATTATTGACCCTTAAGCTCTCAAGGCGATATATATTTATGTCCCGTTGCGCAATATAATTTCAAACCTGGCGCTCATGCATAGACTTTAACGTCCCTCTTAAAATGTCCCTTCACGAAAGTATGTCATTAAATATTATGCCTGGTTCAAGAATATAGGACTTAATTAGGAGACCTCGCGAAGAGAATCGATTGATGCGACATAACTTGCCTGAAGGAAAAGAGACCAAAGAGTTTGAAAGCGTTTATAATCTTATAATTTATGAAGAAGCTGGAGAAAAATGTATTGTTTTTCATGCTGTTTCAAAATAAATAAAATAAAATAACATTAAAATTAAGTTTGTTTAAATAATTATTAAGTGTTAACGATTCATGGGCAGAAGTCATTGCTAAATGATTACCTGTTAATTCCACGAGAAAGGGGAATTTTATTTTTGAATAAATAAAATAACAATTTGTTTAAGCAGTTGTTGTTCAGAATAGGAATCGGGAAATCTTGAATTTTTAACGAGAACCTGGAATTAAATTTTTATTCTTTTTAAAACATCTATTTTATTGAATTGCGAAAAGTATTTTAAATCTTCTAGTCTTTAATGAAAGAAACATCTTGTTTAGAAGAAATCTTAATACTGCATAATTTTTTATCTGTCGAGACATAATTTATCTTTTACTCATTATAGAATAAATGAAGAGATTCTTGGGCATTTTTTGTAGAAAAAATTATAAAAATTATTTTTTGAAAATTTTGATAATTTTCCTTACAACAATTATTACTTGTCTGCGTTTTTTTAATTGTCAATAATAAATTTCTTACTAAAGTATGTCACAATGCAATGTTTGAAAAATACTTGCAGTTTAAAGAATACTTGAAAAATTATCCTCAACAACAATATTTTTGATAATTGCCATTTTCTTTATTTATTTTCCTAAGGAGCGAAAAGCATTTATTGATCCGAAAAATTACAACCAAAAAAAATTATAAAAAAAAGAAGGAAAAATTTACCATTTTTGTTTAGATTATTCGAAGATTTTTTAAAAACAAATTTTATTTGATGAGTGTTTTGGATTAAAAATGAATCAAAAATGAAAAGCTTTCAAATTTCAAAGCAAGGGAGCATATTAAAGTTTGGAAGCAATTTTAATCCTGTAGATCCTTCGATTTTGAGAGCAATTTTATGTAATTCGAATTTAATTTTTTTTTCAATATCAAAAAGCATTTGATTTAAAACAAAACATTTAATTTTCACAGAAATAACTTGTAACGAAAACATGAATTTTATTACATTTTCACTAAAAAATAAAGACGTAAACACAAAGTTTTACTACATCCGAAATATTCTTATCCAGTTTTCCTCTGTGAGAAAAAATATATTTGTATAGAACATTAAAATAATTATTTAACTGAAAAAAATTTTAAAAATTAAAGTCAAAAACTTTGTTGACAAAATAAAAATTGTAATGTTTTCTGTAACACTAAAACTTTTTTAATGGAAAATTAGGGTGCAAGAAATAAATGAAAATGATTGTATAAAAGAAATTTGTTTTTTGGCAATTTTCATTCTTACTTTGTTAACAAATGTTTTCGTCACTTTTTCGTCGATAAAGAAAAGAAAATTTTATTGAAAAATATCTTAATAATTATTTAACTACAAGTTTTTTTATAATTTCATATTAATACTACAGTCAGATTTTCAAAAGAGCAAAATTTAATTTTCAAGACATAATTTCTCATGATAACAGAAAAATGCACTACTTAACATAATTTCAATCGTAAACGAGAAATTATGTTTAAAGTAATTTTCCATACATACAGATTGTTTGAAAATGAACAAAAAATAAAATTAAAATAAAGAGATTTTAAATTAATTATACGTAATTTAAAAATAATATTAATTACATTTTTTGATTGGAATGTTTTCTGATATCTTTTGAAAAATTTGCGAATCTGCTTACCTACAAGGCATTATGTACTTTTAAACCAAATAGCTGAATTTTCAACTAAAAAAGATTAATTTTTAAAAACAGTTAAAATTTAAACTAATGAATTTGTCATCAAGAAGTTGAATTTTAAACAAAAATTATGCATGTTCTTCAAAAACATGAATTTTCAACATAGTTATTCGACTTTCAACCAATTAGTTGAATTTACAATAAAAAAGTATGTTTAACCTAAAAGACTGATTTTCAAGCATGAAGATCAATTTTATAGATGTCATATTTTTTAAAGAAAATACATGAATTTTCCCTGAAGAAGTTGATTTTCCAACCAAAAATAAATAAATTTGCAATAAAAAAATGAATTTTCAATAATAATATTGTTGAATTCACCTCAAAGTACATTATTTTTTAACCAAGTAGCGGAATTTGTAACCAAGCAGATTAATTTTCTTCAGAAACTGACGAATTTTCACATAACTACATGAATTTTCAACTAAAATGAATAATTTTAAACAAGAAATGGAATAGTTTAATTTTCAGTTGACAATTAATCCAAAAAAAATACAAATAGTCAGAACTGTTTGGACTACTTATGTGAATCACTTCGATTGATCTGGATTAGAAGATAATTACTTGAATTACCTAAATTACTTTGAATTATCTGCATTACAAATGGATTGCCTGAATTAATCGAGATTAATGTAGATTACAAGAATATTATCTCATATGAAAATTCTATGAAGTACATTACTTTGGATTACAAGTGAATTACCTCGGATTAGAATTGGGTTGCTTGAATTACTTCAGATTTTATTTGAATTGCCCTGGATTATAGGTAGCTTACTCTGGATTACAAGTGGATTACTCCTGATCAAAACTGGCCTACTTGAGTCACGGCGAATTGCAAGTGGATTACTTTGAATTACAAATGGCTCAATCGGATTACCTGGATTACTCTGGATTACAAGGTAGCTTTTTGAATTATTTAGGTTTGAATTAACTGGATTACAAGTGAATGACGCTACATTATAGGTTGATTACTCAGGATTACACGTTGATTACACCCCACAGTAGAATAGAATTACTCGAATTACACTGGAGAACAAGTGGATTACTTCAGCTTAGAACTCGAGTACTTGAATCACTCCGGATTACAAATATATTCCGCTGGATTAAATGGAGATTACTCAAGATTACAAGTAGATTACACTTGATTAGAATTGGATTACTTAAATTACTCTGGATCACCAGTGGATTACTTTAAATTAGAACTCGATTATTTGCATTACTCCAGTTTACAAGTGTGTTACGCTGGATTAAATAGGGATTACTCAAGATTACAAGCAGATTACTTGCGATTAGAAATGGATTACTTGAATGACTCTGGATTACAAGCAGATTAAATTGGATTACTGGAACTAGAAGGGATTACTAGTTCGGAAAAACGAGAGTTCCAGCGGATTACTAGAGTTGATGTATTGTAACTCCTGGTCAAACTTCATTTTTCTCCATCACAAGGTAGGTCTTACGCGGCGCAACTTAAACTTCAAAACACAATTTAATAGGTCCTGCGGACCTAACCTAGCAAATCATTAATGACGTTCGACAAGGAACATTTAAGTTACTGCATTTTTTGCATTCCAATAAAAAATCACTGTTGTGAAATCTCTGGAACCACTTTTCATAAGTTTTAGGTGTCACCACACCTTTGCTGATGACCAAATCATTATGGTCGCCTTAGCTGCATTTTTATTTAATTGTTATGAGAAAAGAATTCAATGTATCAAATGTTCCTCGTCGAACATCATTGTAATCTCTAATGATTTTTTAGTTCAAGTCCGCAGGGCCGCCAAGTATTATATTCCCAGCTGAAAAATCCTGTACACTCGCCTAGGAGGATCCTGTACATGCTTCTGGACATATTCCTGCACAGGTAGTCTCGACGGTTCTTGTGCAGGAATTCGGTGAAGGAAACTGTGCTTGATCCTGCAATGGAACATGCACTGACAAAGAAACTTTTGAATGATCGATTATAGGTTTCTGTACAGGTTCCTTCAAGAAGTAAATGGAGGCGCGGATTCCCCCCCAGAAGCATTTATGGGGTCCTTTACAAAAGTCTTCGCGAAAAGTCATGTAGCTTAGAGCTTTGAAGTTGCTTTCCTTTTATTTCCTTCAGGATCGAACTTACTATCGAGAAAGCCAAGCGATTAGCGAATCCTCGCGGATTAGCTCCTATGCAGGTCCATGTATAGGTATCTGAGCAATAAGTTCCTGTACGTTTACCCGAGTCTCAAATCACTCTCTGAAGGAACCTGTTCAGGTTCATTGAAAGATTAGCTTGCACACAGATTTCCTTTACAGGATCATGCTCAGTTTCCTTTACCAAATTCCTGTACTAGAACCGTTTCGATCATCTGTACAGGTTCATGTACACTGTACATGAACCCTTGTCTCCAATGAATCTCTGAAGGAACCTTTACCAGATCATACAAAGATTAGCTTGCATACAGGTTCCTTTGCAGGATCATGTACAGTTTCCTTCACCAAATTCCTATACAGGAACCATCAAGATTACCTGTACAGGTACCTGTACTGGTTGTCTACACACCTAACGATTTTTAAAGTCAAAATGGATAAAATTGATACAATGAAGATATTGAAATGCAGAGACAGTACTTAGTTGTCTGATGAGGGGTCAAGAAGCATACTGGCTCCCACGCCTATCGAATGCTAATGACCCTAATGAATGTAACCAGAGCAGGCTTAGGAGCATTGACATTGAGATAAGCCGATATCTTCCCATCTCTATCGGTCGCTTCGGTTATTATTTATTTATGCGTGCAACCTCGGGTATCTCGAAACCCGTTTGACGACGCAGGACCTTCACCACGTCCCTGTCCTCGTCTAGGAAAAATCTCATGATCGCGATCAACCATAAATGCACCAATCAGTGAGCGCATCACCCATGCCAAAAATGGCAGTCGATAAAGATGCTTTCAGCTCGAGTTCAAAATTAACGACTCTTTCCATTCCTTCCATTCCTTCCACTTTGAGCGCACTCTTATAAACCTAATATAAATCTGATAGCATTTCATTAAGGAAGGCTCTGGGGACTGACTATTCCATGTGTCAGTTTCTATGATCGCTTTTAATTGCATCCCGTATATGATTTTATCAAAGTGCACTAATTTGTAAACTGGTTGTTCATATATTTTATGATATTATGGGGCACCTTCAAAAGGTGATGTGATGGCAAATTAAAAGAGTGTATGGTAATAGCTAGTGATTTTTTGAAATGCTGGAAAAAATGTAAATGAGTGATTTTATGTTACAAGTAAGGTTTCTATAAATAGAGTTCATATAATCTTTCCCCTATTAAAGAATTCCTCCTTTTTTCTTTGTTTTTAAGAAGCATGCCCCCTGATCTCGCGTTTTTGCTTAAATTCGAACTGAATTAATAGAATTCATTATTATTGTTATTGTCTTGTAAGGCTAGTTAATTTAAGGTTGCACTGCCAGTGATAACCTGCTACTACGTTCGGCTTTATTAAAATACTTGCACATTTCTGGATGTTTGGCCAGCGGAGAGGAAAACTGCAGAAAATCAATTTTTTTCAATTTTCATTGAAAAGTCTATTAGTCTAATTTTGGTTCAGAATTTATCCCTTTATGGTCTTTTAAAAGCTCATTTTCTTGATTGAAAATTTAACTAATCCAGTTTAGATTCTAAATTAATCATTTTTATGTAAAAAAGCAACTATTAAATTATTCACTAAGAATTTATCTTTTTTTTGGTTAATTTTTTTTTTGAAAATTAATATTGTTGGCTTAAAATTAAAATAACTAATCCATTTTTCACCATAAATTGATAATTTTTAGTTGAAAAGGCAATTATTACATTATTTATTAAAAGTTCATCTTTCTTTAATTGAAAACGAGGTTGAAAATTTAACTACTTGGATGCAAGTTGAACTTCTTTTTTTAAACACTCGTTTTATTCGGTTAAGATTAAACTATTTTGTTAAAAATTTAGTTTTATTTTATTAAAAATTGATTATTTTAACTGAAAATCGAACTATTGTATTTTGAGTTGAAGTTTAAACTACTCTGTTAACATTAATTTTATTGGTCGAACGTTGAACTACTTTGTTAAACATTCGTTTCATTGTTTGAAGATCAAACCATTTTGTTGCAAATCCTTTTTTTTGCTTGAAAACTACATTTAATACCTTTCAAATTTTTAATTCACTTTTTAATTGAAAGTTTATCGTTTTTAGTTGAAAATAAAACTATTTGGTGGAAAATTGATGTATTATGTTGTAAATTCTTCTTTTATAGTACAATCTTAATCCTATTGATTGAAAATTTAACTACTTGGTTAAAGGTGGAACTACTTCGTTTAATATTTATTCTTGGTTAAAAATTTAACAACTTTGTTGAATTTTTTTTGGTTGAAACTCAATTCTTTGAACTGAAAATTAACTTTTTGGGCGAAAAAGAATATTTTCGGAAAGAAAATTCAAATTATTTGTAACAAATTGTGTATTGAATCGTAGAATTATAGAAAATATAATTATGTTCCTAAAAATTTAATTATTTTGTTATAAAGTCATCTTTTTTTTAATTGAACTATTTCCTGGAAAAGTAAACTACATGGTTAAACCTTCATTTTTTTGTTTGAAAATGCATTTACTTTATTTTAAACTTGAACTACTTTGTCAATTTTTTTAAATTAATGTCTTTGGTTACAAATTTAACCAGTTTATTGAAAACTCAGTTTTTATTCGATTAAAAATTCATTCCTTTAACTGAAAAATTAATTATTTCATTTTGTGTCGAAGGTGGAACTAACTTCTTAACAATTCATTTTATTGATTTATGATTAAGCTATTTCGTTGGAAATCCTTTTTTTTAAACTAAATTTTATAGCTTAAGGTTTGAAAAATTATATTTTTAATTGAAAATTTATCGTTTTTAGTTAGAAATGCAACTATTTGTTGAAATTCAATTCTTTGAACTGCAAATTTAATTCTTTGATTTTTTGTGGAAAATTCCTTGTTTTAAGTTTTAAATTCAACTATATGGTTGAAAATTAACTTTTCGGATGAAAATTGATATTTTCGGATGATAAATTCAACTTATTTGTCGACAATTTCAAATTGAATCGTAGAATTTTAGAAAATATTTTTTTGTTAAACATTCGACGATTTTATTAAAAAGTCATCTTTTTTGTTCGTTTGAATATATATCGGGCTTTGAAGTAAGTTTTTAGTTAAAAATTCAACTGTTTTTTTTTTTTAAATTTGTATTTTCGGCTTAAAAACCAAGTGTAAATTAAAGTTATTCTTCTTACTGTAAAGTTTACCTTTTTGATGGAAAACTGAACTATTTGGTTATATATTCATCTTTTTTGTTTGAAAATTTAATTACTTGGTTGAAACTTGACCTAATTTGCTCATTTTTTTTAGACTAACATCTTTGGCTAGAAACTCATTTACTTGGTTGAAAATGCAGCTTTCTTGGTTAAAAATGAACATTTTGGTTGAAAATTCAACTATTTTGTTGAAATTTTTTGTTGTTGTTGAAAATTATGTTTATATCTAAAAATTTAACTATTAAATTTTTAGTTAAAAATCGATATTTTTAAGTTAAAAATTCATCTATTTGATTGTGAATGTAACTTTGTTAAAACTTTGTTTTTCTAGTTTAACATCCTTGATTTTAGTTGAAAATGGTTTTTTATGAATGTAACTATTTTGTTGAAAATTCGTTTTTTGATTATAAATAAATATTTTTTTCAAATGAAGTTTTTTTTTATTTTTCATGAAAGTTTATTTTTCTTTGTTGAAAATTAATACATATTTTGCAATATCGTTTTTTTGAATAAAAGAAAGATTCTTGTTTGAAAATTCACCCTTTTGGTTGAAAACTGAACGAAAATTAAACTATTTGGTTCAAAATTAATATATTTGATATTTTTGTGTTAAAAATTCGTTCTTTTATTTGAACACTAATTTTTTGACAACAAATTGAATTAATTCATTTTTGAATGAACTTTGATCTTTTTAGTTGAAAATTCAACCATTACATTTTTATTGAGAGTTCATTCTTTCAATTGAAAATTTAACTTCTGGGTTAAAAACTTAGCTACTTTGTTAAAAGTATAATTTTTTTGTTTAGGATTCAACTATTTTGTAATTTTTTTAGTTGAAAATTAATTTTCTTGGGTCAAAATTTCACCTGCTTGGTTGAAAGTGCTGCTTTTTGTGTAAAAAATTAAATTTTTTGGTAAGAAACTTAACTGGTGGTTGAAAATGAACTTTTTGGTTGAAGATTTATGTATTTTGTTGAAAACTCATAGATTTGATTAAAAATGCGTCTTTTTTGTTAATATGTTAATCCATTCATTTAAAAAGTGAAAAATTTACCTATTTTTTTTAATTCTTTAAAATTTATGTTTTTGAGTTGGAAATTCATCTTCATGGTTAAAAATTACTGTATTTTGTCAAAAATTTTACTTTTTTCGGTAAAATTTAATCCCCTTGGTTCAAAGTTCATGTTTTTAGTTATCAATTGATCTATGCTATAAAAACTTTAATAATTTTGTGACAAAGTAATTTTTTTGTTAAAAAATATTTCTCATTTTTAGTAAAAAGTAGATGTTTTTATTGAAAATCTATCTTTTTCGATAGGAAATTATTGATCGTTGAAAATTCTCATTTTTAATCATTTTGATGATGGAAAATAATTTGTTAGCTAGACATTTAACTGTTCTATTTTTAGTTTGGAAATTTAGCTTTTTTCATTGAAAATTCAAGTTCATGCTTGAAAATGGAATTATATGGTTATACACAAATTCATTTTTCTGTTTCAAAATTATAAATTTTTTAAGTGAAAATTTAGCTGTTTTATTTTTAGTGAAAGTTTGTCTTCCTTATTTGAAAATCCGTCTTTTTGTGGCCAAGATTAATCTTCTTGCTTTAAAAATCGACTTTTTGTTTGAAAATGGAACTATTTTGTTGAAAATTGTCTTTACTGTTAGTATTAAAAAAATAGAAAATGTAAAAATAAACTATTCTATTTTTGTTGATAATTTATTTATTTTCAGTTAAAAATTCATGCATTTAGTAGAAAAATCATGTTTCTTGGTAGAAAAGTTAGTCTTCTTGCTTGAAATTGTATATTTTCGTTAAAAAATTTAATTAATTGATTACAAATTAATCTTTATTTAAACAAAGTTAACAATTTTTCAAAAAGACCCTTTTGGATAAAAAATTTCCGTCCGGTTAAAAATTCAACAATTTTGTTATGAGAATCAAAAATTTGGTTAACAATTAACTTTTTTTGTTCAAGAATTCTATATTCTGTTGGAAGCTCATCTTCTTTGGTATAAAATAATTCTTGTTAAAGGAAAATTAATTTTTTTTCTGTATATAGAAAAGAGGTAATCTAGGGTAATCTGATATAATCCACCCTAATCCACGTCCGCTGAACCGTATTTTGAAGAGCAGTTTCCCCCTCACTAAAAGCCTTTATCCTCAATCCTAAAATACTTGATAAACCGCTGACAGCCAAAAGGCATAGAAATGCGATTTAGCAAAGTAAAGACGCATGCATCGTCGAGTGGGTGGATTCGCTCGATACCGTTGATGCGAGAAATGCGAATAAATCACCAAATCTCCAGAGGCAAATCGAGCATCGCGTGCTGTATTCTTATGGACTGAACAGCTCGAAATTATCGGCCGTTAGCCGAGATCTAAATTGGCGGTTAACACCGATTGTCGTGTCAGCCAGGAACGCAACGGCAGCTGAAAGCAACGGTCTGTATTCTTTAAGTAAAAAGCTCTAGGGTATGGCAGTAGGAACCAGACAAGTATAGTACGAGGGTAGTTCAATAAGTCCTTAGAATGAAGTATAAAAACAATTTTTGTTGGGTAAATTTTTTTTTATTTTTCAACATAATCTCCTTGGAGCTCTAT
>NC_046662.1:43385339-43445122 GCF_010883055.1 Belonocnema kinseyi | reverse complement strand
CGTTTTTTTCCATTTTTCTTAAAGAACAATTTTTTTTTCAATTGGTTATAAAAACACGTAAACTCAGAAGATGTGGACTGTGACTGCACCATATATCTAGTCTGGAGTAGTGCTGACTGAAAACAGATGATTTGGAGCGATTCGCGCGCCATCTGTTGGTCATTCTAAGGACTTATTGAACTACCCTCGTAACACTAGACTGCAAGCAAAGCAGCATCGGGGCCGCCGTCCATAAACTACACAGTCCCAGACAAAAAAGTATGTTGTCTGAAGCAAAAGAATAGTCAGTTTTTACGTATTTTGGGTCGCTGAAACCGAATCCGAAATTCTGAATTTAGCTTATGTTTTTTTTTCTAAATCTCAAAAATTCTCTATCCTCAGAAGACACTTTTTTAAAATATTTCACTCAATCACAAAAAAATAAAATTAGACGACGATTCATTTCAGTAAACTCTAACGCATTTTAAGTCACTGGATCCGAATCTAAAGTCATAACTCTGAAGTTAGCTACTGTTATATTCCTGACCTCGAAAATTTATTTTCAACTTAAAAATATTAATTTTCAACTAAAAATTTAACAGTTAAATTTTCAGATAGAAAAATTTATTTTCTAACAAATAAAAAAAAATTCAACAAAATAGTTCAACTTTCAACCAAAATGTTCATTTTCAACCAAGAAAGCTGCATTTTCAACCAAGTAAATGAATTTTATAACAAACAAGTTTATTTTCTACATGAAAATGGGATTTTTCAGTAAAATATATGAACTTTCTACTAAATAGTTGAATTTTCAAATTACAGAGTATAAATTTTAAATCATAAATGAAATAGTATAATTTTTAGATAAAGAAATGAATTTTTCAACAAATAAAAAACTAATTTTCATTAAAATAAATACATTTTTAATCAAAGATGTAAGTCTAAAAAAAATCAGCAAATTAGGTCAAATTCAACCAAGTAATTTAATTTTCAAATAAAAAAGATGAATATTTATCCAAATAGTTCAGTTTTCCGTCAAAATGGTAAACTTTACACTAAGAAGAATAACTTGAATTTAAACTCGGCTTTTAAGCCGAAAATACGAATTTTCAAAAAAAAAAAAAAAAAAAACGGTTGAATTTTTAATTAAAAACTAAGTTCACAACAAAATATATATTCAAGCGAACAAAAAAGATTACTTTTTAACAAAATAGTCGAATGTTTACATAAACAATATTTTCTATAATTATACAATTCAATTTGCAATTCTCGACAAGTGAGTTGATTTTTTTATCCGAATATATAAATTTTCATCCAAAAAGTTAATTTTCAACCATATAGTTGAATTTAAAACTTAAAACAAGGAATTTTCCACAAAAAATCAAAGAATTAAATTTGCAGTTCAAAGAATTAAATTTCAACAAATAGTTGCATTTCTAACTAAAAACGATAAATTCTTAACTAAAATTAGAATTTGTAAATCTTAAGCTATAAAATTTGGTTTCTAAACAAACAAAAAAAGAGGATTTTCAACAAAATATATTGATCTTAAATCAATAAAATGAATTTTTAACAAATTAGTTTCACCTTCGACACAAAATGAAGTAATTAATTTTTCAGATAAAGGAATGAAATTTTAATCGAATATAAACTAGTTAAATTTTTAACCAAAGATATTAATTTAAAAAAATTAACCATGTAGTTCAAGTTTCAACAAAGTAGTTCCAGTTTCAATAAAGTAAATAAATTTTCAAAAAAAAAGACGAATATTTAACTAAATTAAAGTTAAATGTTCCACCAAAAAGATAAATTTTGCATTAAGAGGATTAATTTTCTACTGAAAACAGTTGCATTCCCAACTAAAAATATGATTTTTAAACAAAAAAGTTAATTCTTTGTACTAAATAGTTGATTTTGAATAAGTATTTGAATGTTTAACCATATACTTTTCTTTTCCACAAAATAGTTCATTAAAAAAAAGATGACTTTATTACGAAATAATTGAATTTTTAGGCAAATAATTATATTTTCTACAATTATACGATTCAACACACAATTTTCTACAAATAAGTTGAATTTTCTGTCCAAAAATATTATTTTTCGTGCAAATAGTTAATTTTCAGTTAAAAAAAAAATTATTTTTAACAAAATAGTTTAATCTTAACCAAATAAAACGAGTGTTCAAGAAAAGTAGTTCAACTTGCATCCAAGTAGTTTAGTTTTCAACAAAAGGAAGATGAATTTTTAATGAAAAATGTAATAGTTGCCTTCTCAATTAAAAATTATGAATTTATAGTAAAAAATGGATTAGTTATTTAAATTTTCAGTTAATAAAATTAATTTAAAAAAAGTAATTTTTAACGAAAAAAAAGTAATTTTTAACAAAACAAAAAAAATCTTAGTGAAAAATTTAATAGTTGCCTTTTTACATAAAAATGATCAATTTAGAGTCAAAATTGGATTAGTTTTTTTCGTACATTTCACAGCATCACAAAAAAAGGAACTAAAAGACTATCTATTTTAGTAAATTCTCACGTATTCTAAGTCACTGAATCCGAATCTGAATTCGGAATTCCGAAGTTAGATTTTCTTTTTTTTCCTAACCTCAAAAATTTCCTGTTCGCTAAAAACACTTTTTTAAACCATTTGAAAGCACCACAAAAACGAAAACTAGAGGCCGGTCCATTTTAGTCAACTCTAACGCATTTGATGTCGTTGGGGAAAACTAAGCGATGCTCCATTTTATCCCATTCTTAAGTCAGCTATTTTTTCCTTCCTAACCTAAAAATATTCCTCATCTGAAAAAAACCATTTTGTTCCATTTCACAGCACCACAAAAAAAAAGGAAAATAGACGATGGGACATTTTAGTCAATTCTTATGTATTTTAAGTCGCTGAAATCGAATCCGAAGTCAGAATTCCGAATTCAGCGATTACTTTTTCGTAACCTAAAAAATTTCCTACCCTCAAAAGTTTCTTTTTTCGTACATTTCACAACAGCACAAAAAACAAGAAAATTAGATGACGGGACATTTTAGTCAATTCATACATATTTTAAGTCGCTGAAATCAAATTCCGACGTTAGATATTGTTTCCTTCCTCACCTCAGAAATGATATAATCTAAGAAAAACTGTTCTTTTTCGTATATTTTACAGCACTACAAAAGAAACAAAAATAAACAACCATTCATTTTGGTCAATTTTCACATATTTCAAGTCGCCGAGTCCGAATTCGAAGTCGGGATTCCTAAGTTATCTATTGTTTTTTTCCTTAACTCAAAATATTTCTAACCTAAAAAAAATTTTTGTTAAATTTCGCAGCACGACAAAAAAAAACGAATAAAATTAGACGAAGGGCCATTTAAGTAAATTCTCACGCATTTTTAGTCGCTGAAATCGAATCGGAAGTCAGAATTCCGAAGTTAGCTATTGTTTCTTCCCTAACCTTAAAATATTCCTAAACAAAAAAAAAAACAAAAAAACATTTGCTTCATGTCACAGCACCACAAAAAAGATAGAAAATTTGTTAGCTATTGTTTCCTTCCTAACCTTAAAATATTCTTAAACTAATAAAAGAACATTCGTTTTATGTCACAGCAACACACAAAAAAAAGATAGAAAATTAGATAAAATGCCATGTTAGTCAATTCTTACGTATTTTAAGTCACTGAAATCGAATCCGAATGTAGAATTCCGAAGTCAGCTATTGTTTTTCCCTAACCTAAAAAATTCCCTACTCTCAAAAGTCTCTTTTTTCGTACACTTTTTAACGCGACAAAAAACAAAAAATTAGACGAAGGGCCATTTTAGTCAATTCTTACGTATTTTAAGTAGCTGAAATTGAATCGGAAGTCAGAATTCCGAAGTTACCTACTTTTTCCTTCCTAAACTTAAAATATTCCTAAACTAATCAAGAAAAAAATTTTTTTCATTTCACAGTAACACAAGAAAATACAAAAAAACAAGAAAATTAGATGAAGGGTCATTTGAGTCAATTATTACGTATGTTAAGTCTCAGAAATCGAATCCGAACTCAGAATTGCAAAGTTAGCTATTGTTTTTTCCTAAACTAAAAAATTCCCTTCTTTTTTCGTACATTTCAGAACAGCAAATTGAAATAAAATCAAATTCCGACGTTAGATATTGTTTCCTTCCTAACCTCAAAAATTTTTTAACCTAAAAAAAGCTTTGTTCCCTAACCTCAGAACACAATTTTTTCGTAAATTTTACAGCGCCATAAAAAAACTAGACGGTAAGCCATTTTAGTCAACTCGAACGCATTTTACATCTCTGAATCCGAATCCGAAGTCGTAATGCCGAAGTTATCTCTTGTTTTCTTTCTAACCTTATCAAACCTTTTTTTTCGTACATTTCTTGCTGCTAGGAAAAAAAACACTAATGTCGGCATTCTGAATTCAGAACCGGATTCAGCGACCAAGAATTTGTTTGGTCGCTTTTGGTCCGACAGTGTTTCTACTTTCGTTTTTTTGTGGGGCTGGGAAATGTATGAAAAAATGTTTTTCATGGTTAGGAAAAAAATCCGATTTAACTTCAGCATTCCGACTTTAGATACGGATTTAGCGACCCATAATAGTTCAGAGTTGACCAGTCTGGTCCGCCGGAACTCGTAGTCTCCTACTTTTTTTGGGGGATGTGAAATGTATCAAAGAAGTGTTTTTTGAATTTAGAGAGAAAACAAAAGCTAACTTCTACATTCCGAATACGGTTTTAGTGACCCAAATTCGAAAAAATAGACTAGTCGGACCCACCAGAATTTTTACATTTTTTTCTGTCTTGAACTGTACGAAAATAGTGTTTTTTGAGGTTAGAAAGAAAACAAGAGCTAACGTCTTTAATTCGACTTCATATTAATTTTCAGTGTGTTGCCAATTTGAGGAAGGGGGGAGGGGGGGGGGTCACGCCAAAAACTTCGGTTGGTAACAGGGGTGCTGGAAAAGGGATATAGTTCAATAATAATTTGATAGGTTGGAAAATCTCTTTTAGATTTAATCTGGATAAAATTGGTGGTAGTTAGGTTTTGGGGTCGCTGAATCGAAGTCTGATGTTGGATTTTCAAAATTTAAATTTTGGGCCCAATATTGCGGGCATCAATTATTATTAAAAATATTCAGAGCTTGATAAAATAAGCGATACTTACATTTTTGGGGTCGCCAGGCAGAAATCTGGTCTTGGATTTTTAAAATTTAAAATGGCGGATTCAGTATAGCAGAAATCAATTATTAAAGATGTTTTGATTTGATAAAAGTGATGATACTTTGGTTTTTGGGGTCGCTGAATTCGATTCTGCAGTTGGATTTTCAAAATTCAAAATGACTGATCCAATATGGCAAACATGAAATAGTAAACATTTTTGAATTTAGATGATATTGGTGATGGTTCGATTGTTGGGGTCGCTGATTTCAAGTCCCACGTTGGATTAAAAAAATTCAAAATAGCAGACTTGAATTATTAAAAATTTTCGGATCTTGATTGAATAGTCGATACTTAGATTTTTGGGATCGCTTAATCGAAATATAATGTTACGGTCGCTTAATCTAAACTTGGTGTTGGATTTTTGAAATTGGTGATATTATTTTTATTTTTTTGGCTTCGCTGAATTGAAAATTAAAAATAGGGAATCCAATATGGTGGACCAAATGTAAAATATCCAATGTGGCATAACAAATTTTCATTTAACGATTTATAAATTAAATTATAGTATTAGGGCATATTACAGAGTGAATAGCTCTTATAAATTGCCGCCCTCAGCCGTGTGGGTTAAGACTCATTTTTTCAATATTTAATTTTTATGGGGTTGTTTAATATTTAAAACAGTTGAAATGTAATTGTTTTCTTAAGAATACAAATGCTTGATTAAAATCGGGACTACGTCGTTAAAAAATCTTTTTTTTTACCGATTTTTTTGGTTGAAAATTAAACTTTTCTGGTGAAAATTGAATTATTTTTTGGAAAACGCAACTATTTTGTTAACAGACATTTATTCTTAAAAAAATCAACTTCTTGTCTAAATGTTGAACTACTTTGTACAAAACAATTTTGTTGAGATTTTTCTTGAACTTCAATTCAAAATATATTTTCTTTACTAAAAATTTAATTTAGTCATGGTTGAAACTTTGTATTTAAAAATAAAAGTTCAAGTTTTAAATTTGAAATTTAAATCCTTTTTGTTGAAAATTCAAATTTTTTATTAAAAATCGAACAATTGGGCTGAATGTCGAATTATTTTGTTAGAACTTTATTTTGTTGTTGAAAGTTCATCTTTCGAATTAAAAACTCATACCCTTAGTAGAAAATTTGTGTAATTTTTGTTTAAAGATTAATTTTCTTCAACTCGAAATGCAACTATTTTGTTAAAAAGCCATCCATCTTTTTGAAAAAGTCAATTGATTGGGTGAAAGTCGTTCCACTTTGCTTAAAGACTATTTTGTTGAAAACATGTTTCATCCTTAGTTAGAAACAATTTTTTCCCCTTAGAATTGAACGATTTCAGCTTTAGTTGATAATTCATCCTTTTTAATTAAAAATCCAACTTTTGGTGAAAATAAAGAATTTAGTTCAAACTGATACTATTTTGGTAAAAAGTAATTTTTTTGTTTTTGAAAAATTCAACTGCTTGTTTCAAAGTTGAACTACATTGTTCAAAAACTATTTTCTTGAAAATTCATTTTATCTTTGATTGAAAATTAATTTACGTAATTAAAAATTTAACTATTATAAATAGTTTTAATATTTTTAATAGTTCTGATAAAAGAATTGATCCTTTTTGTGAAAATATCTGATTTTGGGCTTAAAATTTATAACTTTTCTTCTTGAAAGTTCATGTATTTTGTTGAAACTTCGTATCATATGGTAGAATATTAAAACTTTTTAGTTCAAAAATCGTTCTTTTGATTGAAAATTAAGCTTTTTGAAAATTTAATTATTATTAAAAAATGCAACTATTTAGCTAAAAGGTTATATTTTTGTTATAAATTGTAAGTGCTTAGTTGAAGGTTCATCTAATTTTTTCAAAAATTATTTTTTTGACAATTTTTTTTTTCTTCAGTCGTTTTATCGTAGAAACTTAAAAATTGTCTTGTAAAATGATGAGGTAGATTTTAATTTAAACAAATGTTAAAAAATTAAGTTTTTTTAAACAAAATGAGAAAAAAGTGTCCCTTTACTTGTTTATGAATTAAAATTAAAAATAATTATTCTTCTTTTCTATGTGATCTTCATTAATGTTTGTCCACTATAGAATATGTTCCGTATAATTTGTAAGCATCGAGAAAATTTAAGCATTCTTTTCTTTTTCGCTAAAGTAAAAAAAATGTACTTTTTTAACGAGTCATAACTCTTGACCCATAAAGGTTAAAAGATATTTTAAACTGAACTCGAGTAATTTGACCTGGAAAAAGGCCTAAAATTGTGAACTTCCGGTGGTCCTAAAATATGACTTATTTGGGTTCGGTCATTCTTTTACTTAGAATTACTCAAAATTACGTCTACATTAATTAAAATTGATAATGCTTTTCTAAAATTAGCAGGTTTCAAAGTGCAGATTTTCCTTGACAAATTTTTTATTTTTCTTAATCATTATTATTCAAATACCAGCACTTTAATCTTCTAATACTTTTAATAAAGTATCTTTTATAAACGGAATAAAGCCGTATTTCAGATAAAAATAAAAAATTAGTTAATTTATTTTACACAAAAAAATGCTTTTTCTACCATAGAAGATGGGAATTTAATAAAATACTTGAATTTTCAACAAAATAATTAAATTTGTAACATAATATTTGAATTTTCAACCAAAACAGATAAATTCTTAACAAAAAAGTGTCATAGTTTATATTTCAATAAAAAAAGATGAAATTTATAGAAAAAAATGAATTTTAAAACCAAAAAGATGAATTTTCAACAACTAAAGATTTTCTCTCAAGAAATACATAAAAGTTCATCTAAATAGTTCAACCTTTAATCCAAAAGACGAGTTTACGAAAATTATGTTCTAAAACAAAAAATATGACATCATATCAAAAAAATTAATTTTCCACGACATAAATACATTTTTACCCAGCAAAACTGGAATTTCAAAACAAGAAAATTTATATTTCTTTCCAAAAAAGGAGAAAATTCAACTAAAAAATATAAATCTTAAAAAAAAAGTGATAGTTGCATTTTCAGTTTAAAAGTTAATTTTAAACAAAAAAATGCTTTTCCACTGAATTTTAAAATTTTCAACCAAGACAGAAGCCTTCAATCAATCATTAAATGTTAAAAATTTTCAATTATTTAAGAAATATTAATTTCCAATAAAATAGTTAATATTTAAACCAAAAAGATGACTTTTTAGCAACATTTCTGAGACAAATAGTTGTAGTTTTATTTAGAAAAGATTAAATTTTTCTTAAATCAAATTAAATTTTGATAGAAAAATAAATAAAGTTAAAAAAAGTTGAGTTTTCAAAAAAAGTAAGTTTCTACAAAAAATTTAATTTTCAATCTAAAAAGACGAATTTTTCCAACAAAAAAGGATACATTTTTAACAAAATTGTTGAATTCTTTAAAAAAAATTTTTATTTTTATCAAAGAATCATCAAATTTGAACTAAAACAGATCAATTTTATTAAAAAAACGACAAATATTTTTTAAAAAGTTGAAATTTCCTCCAGAAAGGACTTAAGTTTGTTTTTCTACACAAAAAAATGAATGTTAAACAAAAAGTGTATTTTCTAAGATGTAGTTAAATTGTCAACAGAATAGTCGAATTTTCAACTAAAAAGTACAACTTTTGAACAAAATAGTTTAATTTTCGACGTAGAAGTTTCATTTTTATCCAAAGAAATTAAAAATATCTCTTAAAACCGATGAATTTTCAATTTAAAAAACAAATTTTTTTTAAAATAGTTGAATTTTCACCTAGAAAAGATTTCGTACCTCTTTTCAACACCAAAATATTAAATTTAAACAAAGAATACTTTTTATACAAAATAGTTGAATTTTGAACAAAACAGTTGTATTTTTATGTAAGAAAGATTGAATATTTCTACTGAGAAAGTTAAACTTTCAAATCAAGAAGACAAATTGTCAGAAAAAAAGTTTTTATCTAAAACTGATCTCAGTTGACTCTTCAGCAACAAACTATAAATGTGAAACAAAAGGTTAATTTTCTATGAAAAGTTTTGAATTTTTTACCTAAAAAGACGAAAAAAAAAGTTGAATTTGCAACAAAAAAGGATGTCTTTTCTTTAAATGTTAAATTTTTCACAAAATAATAAAATTTATAACTCAAAAGATAATTTAAAGGAATCTGTATTATCATCTGAAGTAGTTATCTATCATTCAGTGTAGATGTCACTTCGCAATCTGTTAAAACAGAAATAAAAACAATCGATCAAGTTAACTCTTCAAATAACAGAAAATACTTAATTTAATTTCTGACTAAATAGAAAATAGTTTTAAAAAATTTGAAAAATAAATTTGTCTAAAAAAAGATTTTCACACTTTGCCCCAATGGGAATCGAACTACAGAACTTCCGATTGACGGTTAGGTGCTTTCTTATTAATCTACTGGAGAGATCGAAAGAAGAGAGATCTTTGTTCAGACATAGTTAATTTAAAAATGTTTAAAAGATAATCTTAAGGAGAAAGTTTGTACAAATTTGCAAAAGTTAGGTACATGAGTGAAGGAACCCTTCCCCCACCGTAACAAATCTTAACAAAATGTCTACCCCCTACCCTTCCCTTTGTGGGTTACTTAAAAAAAAATAGATTTTGCTAAATTTGATTAATGTGTGATATTTAGGAAATTGTATCGATTTTATCAGTGTTAGATTCCCTCAGCTTTTTTCCTAAAATAATAAAGATTTTGTCTTCAAAATCTGGGAAAGTATGCAAACATGCTAATGGACATCACCGAACTCTTCATTTGGCGAATAATTAAAAAAAATTTATTTTGCTAAATTTTATTAATGTGTGTGTGCAAAAAACACAGTAACTAATGTCCCGGAACGAACTTTGTTTGTAAAACAATTAAGAGCTTATTTCATAAATAATTTATAAGCGGCTACCGACAGCATCGATACGACAGAGACCTACATTATCGGAATTGCAGACAGTTGAAACACGATTCTAACCTCAAAATAGTGCACATTCCTAAAATTGTTATTTAGCACAAGAACATTTTTTTTATTATCCCTCAAAAAAGTGTCCAGGGACATCCGTTATAATATTTGACAGCATCTTCGAATTAAGTTTTTAAATATTTTCGTCTTTGTGGAAAAAAAGCCTAGGGAACTGAACCCGGTTTACCACACGACGAAGTATTACATGCCTTTAGTGTGTGGTTCCTCAAAAAATAGGGGTTCTCTAGAAGGTTCTACTTTTTTATTCTTCTCAAAATTGTTTCTAGTCAAATTTTACTGTTGAAAATTTTCTTCTAAAATACAATGGAGCGGATCAGTCTATGCAAACACGACTTTTTGGGGTTTCTTTCAAGCAATATTACCGGGACGCGCCGGAAGCCGTTTTAGCAGAAAAAAGTGCGCCTTTTTTCATACGCGATGCCTGGACTATATGGTCAGCCAGGCGGAATGGACAATGCGATGGCAGCTCTACAGAATACCTGTAGACCATACATCGACATTGTACCAATATAGCCGCAATAGGTACGCTATCTCAAGTCTGAGCCACTTTGCGGTTAATACCACTCATAGTGTATAGGGTAGGTTGTCTACTTGATTTGTTCTACCGCTAGAGCTATTGTGCTGCAAGGCTCGAAAGATAACAATTTGTCGGGCGCAAGTTAATTTGTAATATTACATGTCCGAAATGCCACTTGACAACCGACATGCAACCGATCAATCGGTTACGGTTTCCACCTATAAATACTATATAGGTCCGATTTACGTCTAACGGTAGAGGTGAAAGATTATCTTGGGAATTTTCATTCCTTTGTATAATGGATATAATTTAGTGTATTTGACATTTTATCAAGTAATATTTATACTCCTAGGAATCCGAGTAGGATATAATTTAATTAATAATTAATAATTTATTCTATAATCATTGAAGTGCACAGTTTGAAATTTCAAACCGATTTTGTATTTTTTAAAAGAAAAATTTTGCATTTAATTTTGAAGAGATTTATGTGGCCTGATTTATTTTTTGTTTTTGTTTAAAATTTTATTTTAAATTGAACAAATGTCCAGTATGGACATTTAAGAACAGAAAGAAATTGTTCTTCCCCTAATTTTTTTCAAATCATGTCGCCAGTGATGTTTGATGATGAAAAATGATTGTCTTATAGATTTTATAGATTTTATAAATAAATTATATAAGCAAATGCTCAGTGTGGACATTTAAAGATTGACAGAAATCGCTTTTTTTCCTTAAAGTTCCTCCAATTATGTCACTTTAAAAAATATCATGAATAAACATCATTCATCTATTGACAAATATTATATTTACATAAAAAGGGGGATGACCTAAAGTTAGCCAGGGAATGCGTGTGAAACAAAAGACAAAACGTTTTCTTTTGCTTTTCAAGTATTAATAAAATTTTTTCTTTAGTTTCAAATGTATTAAAGAAACAATTTGTTGAACAAGTTGATAAAAAATATAAAATAAAAAAAATCACAAATAAACATTATTGGCGACATTATTTGAGGATTATTCGGAGAAAAAAGGATTTTTTTCGACTTTTGTAAGTTTTTTTTATATAATTTTTTCATAAAATTAATCAAAAATACCGGAGGTTAATTTTCCATTATTAAACATTATTGGCGACATAATTTGAGAAAAATTAGAAGAAAGAAACGATTTCTTTCTGCCTGTTAAATATCCACACTGAGAATTTGTTCATATAAATTGTTTATAAAATTAATAAACAAATATCGGATGATGATTTTCTATCATTAAATATTATTGGCGATATAATTTGAAAAAAATTAGGAGAAAAAACGGGTTCTTTCTGCCTTTAAATGTCCACACTCGCCATTTGTTTATATACTTTGTTTATAAAATTAAAAAAAAAATATCGGATGACAAATGATTATGATCGAGTATCATTTTTTCGATGCAAGCAAGTAATTTTAACTCAGAAACTTACTTTGAAAATGAAGAATCCATAGTGTAGACTCTTTGTTAGGTTAATTTTTTTATAACAATTAACTTAATAATGTCACGTTTTTTAAATTTTAGGTACCCCCGTTCATAAATTAAACAAAATTAAAAATCGGTTAAGAATTGCTAGCTACAAGTTATTTTGAACCTTGTTTTTTGATCACGTCCTATTGTGGGGTGGTCCAAAAATGCACCTTAAATTTTTTCTCCGCTCTAGAGGGCAAGTCAACCCCCCCCCCCCCCAAGTTTCCGTTTCCGGAGAAAATAAATCCGTAATTTTTCTTTTTTTCTCAAAATTCAAATTTTAACGCATGCCACCGGTCACTTCAAAATCCCATTTGAATAACATTGGGGCAATTTTCAATTTTCAAAAAATGAAACTCATGCTCAAGGGTTTAATCGAAACGTTCAAAGTTTTTTAGAGATTGGAGAGCAGTGTCTACGAAATAAAAACATACTAATAACTTTTATTTTAAACCTCCCCACCCTTAACCTCCTTTTCCTGCAGCGCCCCAAATATGACTAAAAAATCAAAAAACTACATTTGTACGTAATATTTTTAATTTTTAGCAGCTTCTGTCGTCTTCTTCATACCAATAATTACTAATGGAAAATATATATATTTCCCACGCGTTTTAAAACAATTTTGAATTGTTTAACCGTTTAAGGACCAAACGCCTGTTTTTTCAACACCTTTTTCAGCAACATTTTCTGCTACTGAATCAATTGTTAAAAAACTTCAAAATAATGAATTTTAATGTAAAATTTCCTGAACTTTCTAAATACGTCATCAAGATTGCAACACAATTTAAACTGAAATAATTATATTCGTTTATTTAAAAAAACTGCATATTTTACATGGCATCAAACATTTTTTTGATTATTTTCTTCTCGAATTTGTAAAGATAAACTTCTAAACAGCGAAATTTTAGCATCCATGGACTATAAAGCTTCAAAATTTTTAGGTTATTTTTTCGATATTCAAGATTTCATAGTCCAATATAGTGGCTAAGAGTCCATTTTTTTGCTATATCTGATTTTCCGTATTAGAGCAATATTTTTAATGGATCGTTGATCACGAATTCAAAATCAGATTTGCAAAATTCAAGATGGTGGATCCAATATGGCTGTAAAAAGTTACTGAAATATTCTGATTTTCATAAAAATTTTCGCATGAGAGCTTTTGAGGTTGCTAATGACGAATCCGTGATCAGATTCTCAAAATTGAAGATGGTGGATCCAATATGGCTGCCAAAAGTTACTGAAACATTCAGACTGTAATCAAAATTCGCACCGAAGGCTTTTTGGAGCCGCTAATGACATATCCGTGATCAGATTTTCCAAATTCAATATGGCGAATCCAATATGGCTGCCAAAAGTTACTGAAACATGCCGATTTTTATAAAAATTTGCACGGAGTATTTTTCGGAGGCGCTGATCACGTATCCGTGATCAGATTTTTAAAATTCAAGATGGCGGACTGAATAACACTACCAAAAATTATGGAAAATGGTCGTTAATTCCATTTGCATCGTCCAAATGTTTTTTCGCCTTCGATGTATTCATCGCTGTTGCCCAACTCTTAACACGTGGAGGTGAAAATTTGCAAGAGTAATATTATTTTATTATCTTATTTTTATTTTTTAGTGAAATGTTCTTTTGTTGGGAATATGAGTTTGGATCCTTTTCCACAGAAAATGTTTTAGTACAATAAGTATCCCTCAGGATTACATATTGCCTAGATTCACACAATCGATGTGCAAATTTTAATGAAAATCGGAATGTTTATGTAAGTTTTGGCAGCCATATTGATCCACTATTTTGAATTTTGAAAATATGATCATGGATTGGTCATCACTGGCGCCAAAAACCCCCATGTGCGAAATTTTATAAAAATCAGAACGTTTCTGTAATTTTTGGCAGCCATATTAGATCTACCATCTTGAATTTTGCAAATATGATTTTGGATCGCGATCAACGACCCCAAAAAACCCCTGTATACATGAACGTACAGGAATTTATTTGAAAATATTGCTCTGAAACGGAAAATCAGGAATGGCAAAAAAATTTGGCTTTTAGTCGTCGTATTGTACATCGCCATCTTGAATTTCGGAAAACTAACTTATAGATGTTTCAAGGACGCAAGAAATTTTCTTTTTACAGGTAGAACTTTAACAAATTCGTGACGAAAATAATCAAATGAAGATTTTATGCAATGAAAAATTCGTATTTTTTGTTAATTAAACGAACGTAATTATTTAACTATAAATTCAATAAATTCAGTCAATTTAATTTATTTCAACCATTGTTTAAACACTTTTTATTTTCTGAAACAGTTTTTTTTTCTGTTAACTACAAAAAAATGAAATACAATAGAAGACATAAAATTATTTTTCTTAATGTATAGTGTATATAAAAAATATATGAACACTTTTTTAATAGTTTAAACAAATATAAATGTTTAAAAATTATTTTTTCAAAAGTATTTTTAAAATCTTTATTCCTGAATTAAAAATAATATTGCATGATTTCGAGGAGTAGAAAAATCGGTTCAAAACGTCATGTCATTGTATAAACAATTTTGAATCGGCCAAACAGTTTTATATTTAAAAATGTGGATCAATAATATAAAAGATAACGCACAGAATTATTCTCGTAAATATATATTAATATAATTACGAGAATAATTCTCACAGCTCACAGCTCATAGCTCACCGCTCACAACTCATAATTTACAACTCGCAACTCACAACTCATAACTTACAACTCACAATTTATAATTCATAACTTACAACTCACAACGCATAACTCGGCACTCACAGATAACAGCTCATAATTAAAAACTTACATTTCACAACTCACAAATCAGAGCTCCCAATTCATGGAACTCAGGGAAGTGAGGAGAGCGGAATTATGTTGGTGAGGGGAAATGTGCAGGAGTGGGGATAGCGGGAATTCGATAAGGAAGAAGTTGTCGAAGGAAGAGGAAACAAAGGTTGATGTATCGGGTGAGGAAAGAGGGGAATATAGGGGAACTAGGGAAGGTAAAGTTTGAGAGGGGGAGGTTTGAACGTCTTATTTCTATCTCAAAAGGCAAGGAAGCCCTTTTTATAGGTGCAGGCGCCTACTTTGACTAATTTTTTATTTCTTTGAATTATTCCTAATCCTTTTCGATTAGACCTGAGTCTCGGTTTAGCAACAGTGTCGGGGGTTGCCTGCCAATAGCTTTGTACCTAATTCAAGGGGATCCAAACAGAAATAGCCAGGGCAGCCTGAACTATTTCCAATTGGAATGCATTATATTCTTCAATATACTCGACTGAGTACTCGCGCACTGCGTCCCTTCCGAGGCGAGAGTCGGAACAGTCTCTCGCCCCTTGAGCTGGGAAACTGCGTGGGTGAGCAGTTCTAGGAATTGCTAAACCGCGAGTGGCTAAACCGAGAGTCAGGTGTTCTCTGAATTCTTTTAAATTCTCCTAAATTCCCTTTATTTTTTCAAATGCTTTTTAATTATTTTCATTTCTTTTGAATTCTTCGAGATTATTGTAATTTATTTTGAATTCTCTTGAATTCTTCAATTCTGATGTACATCCAAATTTCTAGTGGTTAATTCCTTACATCTGTTTTCCCTCGGCTTGCCATTTGACGCGAGGCTTAATCGTACTTCGAACTTAAGGGACTCTAATATTGTCCTAAACGCATCGCTTGTATGTGGTATTTCTATGAAAGTGTGAAGTTATTATGTGCGTGCGCAGAGTCGACCATGCACGTGGATCCACTTAGATAAATATAGAGGCAGTGTTTGGTGACACTATCGTGGCATAAACACCCCGGTGCCCGTTTCCACCCACGAGTCCGACCGAGACCGTCTCGAATCGTCGAAGCGTGTTGTCAACGTGCAATTTGCGAAATTACCCAAATTTTCGCACAACGCGAGTGCCGCGATTCTTAAAAAAAAAAAAAAAAATCGTGACCGTGAATAGTTTTTTGTGTGCGTATACCATCGGTGGTGGTGATATAGTAATAATCAGAAGAGGCAGTTTTCTTCTAGAATCGAGATTTCTTCTCTGAGAAGAAATTTTGTATTACTGTGAGTGAAATTTTTGTTAATTTTGTGTGTGTGTGTATTTTTTTAGAGTGTTGAAAGTGTTTCCACAAGTGATAAGCGACACCCTGTTTAGTGATTGTGCCGTGTGACATACGAGGTCACGGAATAGAACAAGTGAACGGAAGTTACTGGTTCCTGATAGCGAAATTCCAGGTGAGTCTGCTCGTGTTGGTCGTATATGTGATATAATATACAAAAGATTTTTCAAAATTAAATTTTTTTTGGAAAAAAAGATCTTTCTCTTTTCATTCCACTGGGAATCGAACCACAGAACTTCTGATTTCTCGCCAGGTGCTTTTCCCTTAAGCTATTAGAGAGATCAGAATAAGAACTTTAATTCAAGAAAATAACGCTAATTTTTAATTTTAAAAAGATTTTGCAGTTTATGGTGTTTGATGGCATAATAAACAAAGGGTTTGATACTGCATATCTATGTTCACCTTTAAGCTGCTATATTCAAAAGAGGAATTAAACACTGAAAAAAATGGCTTAGCTGTCCCAGCTAAACGTTTAGCTGGATTTTGTCTTTCTAGAAAATGTAACTGTTTCATCTAATTTTCTTCCTATTTTAGCTAAATTTGACATCTTGAAATTATCTTTCTAATTTATCTAGATTATTTCTAGATGACAAATTTAGCTAAAATAGCTAGAAATTTAGGTGATACAGCTATATTATCTTAGAAGACGAAATCTAGCTAAACGTGTAGCTGGGACACTCAAATAATTTTTTCCAGTGTATTTCCAATGAATAATCATTTCTTCATTTCTATAAAAATTTTGTTTCAGAGATATTCATTTGGTGCGAAAGTAACAATATAAAGAAAGAAAATATTGCTACATCCTTGGATCATTCTGTTTCAGATTAATTCGATACTTCCAGGTTTAGTTGGATGGTTAAACATACAGGGTGGCCACTCATACTGTAAATAAAAAAATCTAGACTATTTCCCGGTTTTCCTGATAAAAATTCAATTTTGCCTGGTGGACTTTAAAGCGTGTATATCAACAATTATTAAATACTAATTGATTTCGTATATGTATAAAATTGGAAAAGAAATAAAGATTATAGAAATCGGTTTTGTAATTCCTAGAACTGCTGGCCCAGGCAGTTTCTCAGAGCTCAGGGCGAGAGACGGTTGGGACTCTCGCCTCGGAAGGGTCGCAGTGCGCGAGTACTCAGTCGGTTATATTGCGCAGTATTATGCATTCCAATTTGAAACGGCAAGGCAACTTCCGACACTGTTACTATATCGGGGTTTCGGTGTAAAATACCTAAAGTAAATTATTGTAAAAATGATTTCAGACTTCACAACTCAAAATGCTCTCAAAGTTGAAGTGAACTTTGAAAAAATTAAATCTTTGAATGCGGATTCACAAAATTACAAATTGTTTAATTATAAAAATTATCAATTAAAAATTTAAGTTAAGTATTAATCGATTATCAATACTTGAGAAATATGGGAATTTTTCAATAAACTAGGGGAATAACAGGCGAATAGATTATTTTAAATAACACTAATTCAGGTACAAACATATTCCTCAGATTTTGAGTCCAAATTTTATTGTATTTTTAAAAAAATAGTATAATTTTCCGCAAAAAAGATTAATTTAAAACCCAAAAAAACGAATTTTTAATACAAAAGGATGAATTTTTAATCAAACAGCAGAATTTGAGCCCAAAGAAGATGAATTCTAGGTCATAAACAAAATTGTGAACTTTTCAATAAAAAAGAATTAACTTTGAATCATAAAAGACGAATTTTTAACGAAAAGATAATTTTTTTCAGAAAGCTTTTTCGCCAAATAGAGATAAATTCTGAAGCTAAAAAATATTAGTAGACGAAACAAATAAAAATAATTAACTTTTGAAGAAAAAGATTAATTAAAATAAAATAAGCGGATTTTAAACAAAAGAGATGAATTCTGGACAAAAAATATAATAGTAGACTTTCTAATTGAGAAGAAATTATTTTACACCATAAAAGATGAATTATTAATTAAAAATGATTGCTTTTCTATAAACCTTTTTTTGTTAACGATGAAGAAGTAGAAGTAGACTTCTAAAATAAAAACAATTAACTTTTAACCGAAAAAGATGACTTTCTGAAAACAGTTAAATTGTCAGTTAAATAATTGAACCTTTAATTGTACGTTAAATTTTGTAACTAAAAGAAATGAATTTTCAACCGAAAATATAACAATAATATTTACAAAGAAAAATATTCATAAAAGGTTTACTTTTTCAACATCAAGAAATTTTCTACCCAAAAAGCCGAAATTCAACAAAATATTTGAATATTTGAAAAAAAGTTTACTTTTAAACATAATATTTTTAGCTTGACAAGTAGAATTTCCATCAAATAGATTGTTTTCAATCAAGAAAGACGAATTTTTAAGTAAATAGTTGAATTACCAAAAAAAGTAATTTTTAATAAAATATATGAAATTTTAATCCAAAGAGACGATTTTGTAAGAAAATAGATACATTTTTATTCAATTGCTTAAATTTTTAAGCAAAATGAGGAATTTTTTACAAAAAAGCTGATTATAAATAAAAAAGGATGAATGTTGTGTCTAAAAAGAAAATGCTTAACAAAACAGTTAAATTTTCGACCAATGAAAAAAAAAGAATTTCAACATAAAATAATTAAACTTTCAAGCACATATACGAATTTTTAAACAAAAATAATGAACTTGCAACCATAAGCAGTTGAATTTTCTTATTAGGTTCTATTAATAAATTGGGTCGTATTTAATTGAGAAAATGAGAAAAAAGGTTACATTTTCTGAAAATAGATGAAAAAAAATTACTTTAAAAAAAGGGAAAAGGTCAAATAAGGGAAAGAGTGAAAAGGACAGTAAATTAATTTAAAACTTTAGTTACAGGTTACCGAAATTTAAAATTGTTCAATTTCAAATGCCACTAATTAAAATTTTGCTAAGTATAAAGCTTTAATAAGAAATGATTCAATTTTTAATTTTCTGGATTAAAGCGTTACAATTTTCTCCAGTTTTGAATTAAAATTTTAAATTTTATTGTGATTAAAATTGAAACTAATTATAACCAGCCACTTAGAAGAACTGGCCTTAAAAAAAATCTCGTCACAACAAACCTCACCTGTCTTTCAGTCAAATAATTCTGTTTGCGTAAAATCGATATACACGAAGCTCTCGTTTCTAGTCCTCCCGTTTTCGTTCTTCATAGAACTACTAGCTCTTGCAGTTTCTCAGGGGAAGGGCCGCAGCGCGCGAGTACTCATTCGAGTATATTACGCAATATTATGTACTCCCATTGGAAACAATTCTGGCGGCCCTGAGTGTTTGTTTTAAGACAACTTTTTTTCTGAGTGTTTTTAAAAAATAACTGCTTTCCAACAGGACACCTTTCTCTTCACATCATGCTGCAAAACTTTGAACTGAAAAGCATTAAAAGGTGCCAGGGGTTACGAGACCGCTAAGATAAGATCACATGCCAAAGTAGATCTACATGTTTATCTCTACTCGTCCTCTTCTTGTTCTTCTTCACGGAATAAAGAATTCAGCTACATGCATGAAATTCAGGAGACGCGTTTCTAAAAATTAGAAGAGCCACAAGCAAGACAAGGCATAATATGGCAATCCTTGTACTTGCCATGAGCGATGCAGGTGTTAAAGGAAAAATTATATTACAACTCAGAGTGCACCTCTTTTGAGTGAATAATAACTGCAGTGATTGTTAATTCTCTTTCGTTAAAGCTCTTTTCGCTCTAGCGAATACATTCTCTTTCTCTATTATTTTCAACACTATTATATTAAATGTATATTAGATTTATTTCTGTACCTCCGCCTATGATTGCTTATTCATATATTGCAAAGTAAAGTACAAATTTTATTTTTAATGGTTACTTTAATATTTGTTTCTTATTTTGCATTATATTTTATTCATGGCTATGCTGACATATGAATCATCCCACGAAATTAATATGATTACAATTCATAATATGCATAAATATTGAAAAATACTTATTTTTATTTATTTATAGATCCTTTTTGGACTTTTTTCGTATTTTTCATGGTTTCACCGCAAAATGGAATTATTGATTTTTTACTATTTTTTGTCCAATCAAAATTTGAATTTTAAATTTTTCAATAAAATTCAAAATTAAATTTTTTTTTTAAATTTTGAATATGCTATAACTCTGATAATCTCTTTGTTTAATAAAAGTCATAGAGATAAGTTTTTCGTATTTTCGTATACTATGCACAGTCTTAAATGAAATTTTCGAATATTGAAAACAGTGGTTTAAAAAATTTGGAAAATGCTTTGTTCTGCGCTCCTGATGCGAATCTCGGTTCTCGCGCGTCGCGCTCGATAATATATTTACATCGCACTACACGCTCGGTATTTGCATTTTCACCACATTTATGCGAAGACCTGTTAAAATTAAAGGTTAAAGCATCGACAGCTGCAATTTAGTTATTGTGAATTCTCTTTAGTTAAAACTCTTTCGGCTTTAGCGAACACATTCTCATCACGTATCTCGTTCTTCGCACTCTATTTTGTCAAAAATGCAAACTTTTCGACATTATGTTCAACACTATTATATCAAATGCATATTATATTTACTTCTGTACCTCGGCCTAAGATTTCTTATTTAGATATCGCAAAATAAAGTAAAATTTTATTTTTAATGATTACTTTAATATTTGTTTTTTGATTTGCATTATATTTTTTCATAGCTACGCTGAAACATAAATTATTCCATTAAACTATTATTATTACAATTCATAATATGCATTCATATTGAAACATACGTATTTTTATTAACTTGTTTAAAAAATATTTTTATGTTGCTATTTTAAATTTTGTTTTTCACTATTGAAAGAAAATCAACTGGTTATGTTCAGAAATCAATCATATCAAATTTATAGATCCTTTTTGGATGAACAACTTGTGCCTGTTAATTTTTTAAATATCTTTTGTCGTTTTCCAAACAAATTAATATTTTGATTTTTATTACTATTTTTACGATTAAAACAAAAACTGCGCGTCCTAACAAAAAAATATTTACGAAAAAATTGTAGCTCTTTTATAAAATAACATCTTTTGTCAATCCATTTTTGTTGAATTTTTGGTCGTTTCTCCAAAAATTAAATTTCTCATAACTTTATGGCTGTTTTTTGGTTAAACACCTTTTACTGCATTTCCTTTGTAGCTTATGTCATTTTTCCAAAAATAAGATTTTTAATTTCATTCCTAGCTTTTACGGTTAAAACAAAAACTACTTATTCTATGAAAATCTGATCCAAAACAAATTTGTCGATTGGTTTTAGGTGCACAATTTTTTTTTTCGCCTTTTTTCGTGGTTTGCTTCGTTTCACAGCAAAATGGAATTATAGATTTTAAAATATTTTTTGTCCAATCAAAATTTGAAATTTTAAGTTTTCCAGAAAATTCTAAATCTTTTTTTTTTTGAAAATGCTATAACTCAGGTAAAATTTTTGTTATTGACATTAGTTAGTAGTTATTCTCATGCATATACAATGCGTTTTTATTGCAAGAGGAAATTAAGAATATATCTTTAAACGATATTTAATACTAATGCACTTATTTGTTCACATGAAACTTTCATTTAATGCAATCACTTAACCTAAATGATTTAACAATTTTACATCAAAAACCAAAAAATGACCGCTTGATTTTGTAAATTTTTATTGATATTTTATGGCAAACAGAATTTTGTGTCTATTATGAGAAAAACATTTTGGAATTTTTTGCTCAATGAGATTTTTTTTGCCTACTTGAGTTTGATAATCGAATTGATGATGGCCCAAACATACAGAAATAATCATTTTCGCAATATAAAAAAAAATATTTATCACGTTTTTTTCGCTTACTCATTTATTTCTCTTGGAACAGGGACTTTTTTTACATGAAACGGATATTTTTTAAAAGGATTATAATTCGAATTTAGAAAAAAAGAAATTAAAAAAATCCCTGTTCCAATTCAGAATTTGTTACAATTCGAAAGTGACCTTTTAGAAATGTTAGACAAAAAAAGTGCTTCAAACAGTTTTTAGAATAGAAGTAGTATTTCGAAGAATAAATATTTCGAAATTATGATATAATTTCATCTCTGTTTGAAAATCTATCTATTTGTTGAAAACAAATTATCTTTTTTTTTTGTTGAAAATTCCACTATTTCGTGGAAAATTCCTATTTATAATTTAAAAATTAAACTATTTGTTTGAAAATTAATCTACTTTGTAAAAAGTTCGCATTTTTTGTAGAAAATTAATCTTTATGGCTAAAAATTTATCTATTTGGCTTAAAATTAAACTATTTCGGTTGATGATTCATCATTTTAGTTGAAAATTCATCAATTTGATAAAAAATTTATTTCATCAACTACAAAAACTCTTCCTTTTTTAGTTGAAAACTATTTTTTTTCCAGTTCAGAATTTAAAAATTTGGATGAAAATTTGTTTTTCTCAATTGACTATTTAACTATTTGATTGCAAATTTACGGATTTTGTTAAAAAGTTATTCTTTTTTTAGACAATTATCTTTTTTTTACAATAAATCTTCTTATTTGAAAATTCTTCTCTTCATTTGAAAATTCAAGTATTCCAGTTCAATATTTATCATTTTAATTAAAAAATCATTTTTTTGGTTAAAAAATAAGCTGTTTAATTGAAAATTCGTTAATTCTTTGCTGTATTTTGGTTGAAAATGTTGAATATCCCATAATTGTACGGAAAAATACATCTCTTGACTAAAAATTTAATTATTCAAGTTTTTGTTGGAAAAGTATATTTTTTAGTTGAAAATTCGTATTTTTGGGTAGAAATCAATCTTCTTGGCTAAAAAATAATATTTTTGGTCAAAAAATTCCTATGGAAACGATATTTTGGACTCAAAGGGTCTTTGAAAATGTTCATAATTGCGGAAGTTACGCCATGTTGAATTTCGTGGTCACATTTTTTTGAATTATCAATTTTTCTGAAAACGATTATTGGATTTTGATAAAAATTTGATACATTAGAGGTGAAATATATTTAAAGAATATCATAGAATACAAAAATTTAATTTTACCCGAAAAAAGTCCAAAACATATTTTGATTCTCTTTCTCGTGAATTAAAAATTTTTTTTTAAACTGGAAAAATTTAGAATAGGTAAGCGTTTAACACAGGAAATAGGTATTTTTATTCCGAAATTATTAGATTTTAAAGATTTCAATGTTTTCAACAATTTACGTTTTTCGGTTTCGTTAGCAATTCCAACAGGAAATTGAGATTTTAACCTAAAATAAATAGACTTATTGATCCAATTCATATTAAAAAAAAAAAGAATTTGTTATTTTTCATGTTTATAAAAACAAGTATTTTAAGGAAGATTTAAAAATGTGAACAATTTTAATAATTTTTTAAAAATTTTAAGGTATTTTTCCGATTGAAAAAGAAAATTGACATTTTCAAACCAAAATCATTACAATTTGAACAAGACTCAGAATCTTTTAACAATTTTCTATTGTTTTAGTTTTTATTGCCAGTTTTGGATATTTTTATTTTAAGAAATTATAGTTTGAAAAAAGAATTACATTTTTTGAACAATTTTAGGTTATGATTACTTTTTTTACAGAAATCGGATTTTTTTAACGGAAAATATTGGGTTAAAAAGAATATTCACAATATCAAATAATTTTGTATTAATTCTTGTTAGTGTGTTTCATTAGCAATTGTTATTCTTAATAAAAATCATTAAATTTTAAAGAATATTTAAAATATTGAACTAACTATGTTTGTATTTTCGTTGTAAATTTGTATTTTAGAATAAATTTACAACGGTTTTATTTCTTACACAAAAATATTATATTATAACTCTGAAGTTATGAAATTGAAGTTTATCAATTATCAAAAATATTGCCCTTTCTTTTTTTCTATTATTTTAGGTAATTCAAAATATATCATCAATACAAAAGAAATTAATCGTCTCAATCAAATCTTTGTATAAATACAAAATAAAATAAAAAATGTGTAGACTTTTGTCAAATTAATGAATAGCTTATGAAAAAAATTTCATTTTGATTGAAAATTTATGTGGTGTTACATCGTATTCAATAGTTCACAGGTTCGAATTCTAAAACAAAATTGAATTTAAAAAAAGTTTGATTTAAAATAAGAAGTGTGGGCAGGCTTCTTAAATTTCAAATATTTAAAACATTGCTTGTTATTGTTCACAACTTGTTCAGATACAGTTTTTGGTTACTTTGTTTGTAATAAAAACATTTCAGTGAATATTTTAAAACCTTGTCATATTTTCTCAGAATTAAAAAATAAAAAGCTTAGAAATTAAAAAAAAAATTTCTTTTCGTTTCTGTTCCATGATTTCAGGCTCATTTAAGTCTCCTGAAACATCATCAACTGAAAGTCTTGCAATATATCCTTTGCTTTTTTTTTTGTTATATCGGGTGTTGTGCTACCTTAACGTAATAAAAAATACGTGAAGGAAACCATAAAACCAATTTTTACCCCTCGCATAATTTGGGGTTCATTGAGTACTTGGGCCCGTAGTCCTAAATTTTGGGCTCTAGTATTTTTTTTAAAAAATAGTGTTTGCGATAGCTTAACAATAGTGGGTTCAAGATTGTTGTTAAACGTAATAAAAATGATTTCACAGAAAACTCACCTTATAGAATAATTTAGGGTTCATTTGGGGATCTAGGAATATGATAATTGAACATTAAAAAAAGTTTAAACAATTTTTGTTCAAAAAAAATTCATCAAAAATACTTACAGACTCATTTAAGGCTCTTGTAGTATCATAGACCGAAGGTCGCGCGATATTTCCTTTCCCCTTTTTTTGGTTATATATGGTGTTTTGCCACCTTAACGTTGTAAAAAATACATGAAAAAAACAATAAAACCCATTTTTACTTCTCGCATAATTTAGGGCTACTTTAGGACTAATTTGGGCTCTTTTATTTTTTGTAAAAAATAGTGTTTGCAATAGCTTAACAATAAGTTAGTTCAAAAAATACTAGAGCCCAAAATTTGGGCATACGGGCCCAAATTAGTCCTAAAGGAGTCCTAAATTATGCGAGGAGTAAAAATGGGTTTTATGGTTTTCTTCACGTATTTTGTATAACGTTAATGTGGCACAACATCATATATAACAAAAAAAAGGCTAAGAAAATATCGCACGACCGTCGTTCGATGATATTTCAGGAGCCTTAAATGAGCCTGCAATCATGAAAAAGAAAGGAAAATCAAATAATTTTTTTTTGTCGTAAATTTGTTTACACAATAACGGTTTACACCATTTTTTGTTGAATTAAAATCTTATAATCATGGATCCCTGAGTGAGCCTTAATACAGGGTAGAAGAAGAAATGTGTTTAATTCATTTTTACTAGAATTGTTTAAACAAACACTGTTGGAACAATTTTCGTTCATTTTTCATTATTATATTCCCAGAGTCTTAAATGAGCCCTAAATTATAGTGGAAAGAAATATTGTCCAAGTCATTTTTTTCTATGTTCGGTCCTGTTAGCATATCGTTAAGCTGGCATGACCACCAGTTTATGTTTCGAGGATACCGATTTAGTAAAAAGGCCAGCGTGAGGCAACAAGCGAAACTTTTATTATATATTAGTTGGACTATAATAACAATTTTTATTAATTATTATCGTAGTTAAATTGTTGTTTTCGAAATAAAGTCAACTATATTAAAAACCAATTTTTTATACAAATTCAGTTAAATAGTTTCTTCATCTGAACGGAAGTACAGAGAGTTAATATTTGGCGTTTTAGTGTGTGCGTGAGCATAAATGAATATATCTTGAGCGTTGTATCAGCAGGGCTATGATGTAGGGGTCAGAGATAAAAGACCTAGATAAGGTTTTAACTCGCAGGTGAACCAAGTGTAAGCGAGCCGATAACCACTGCTGTTATCTTATCTTTTCACTCTGCCTCGATACACGTATGACCGTACGTACGGCATAGACCCTCTGTACATTGTAGAACCTACTCTACAACCTTTCAGATAAATTACAGACTAAAAGGAGTTATTCTTCGTTGGGCATCTTTTCCCTTTATGATACAAAATTTACTATACGAGTTTAAGGAAAAATTGCCAAACCGGTATTTTACCGTTTATCATACATATATTAAAATTTCATTTTATAATACCGGAATTGATATTTTGCTTTAGACTTCAGCGGATGAGTGATCCTATATCTAAGTAAAATCTAAATTCTGCCTTGCTAGTTTAATGGTAACGTACTCGATTCGATTAATTTTTTCAAAAAAACTTTTTTCCGTAACATTTAGTATGCGTGGAACAATATAACATTAACCGGATTTCAAAACTGCGATACAATGTGTTAAACGTTGCCCTATTGGAATCTGAAATACTCGAATACGCCACCTGGTGACAGAATTGGAAAGCCCGGAGCGTAGGTAAATTATGACGGGAACTATAGGCGAATATACGGAAATAATTTTTTTAAAAGGTTTACAGGTGTTTTTACAGTGAAACCAGGAAAAAAATAAAAAGTGATAAATAAAAAGTTACAAATAAAATAAATCACACTTTATCAATGGAGTTTTTGCCGCGAAATTCGGTTTTTCTGAAATGTAAATAAACTCCTATTTAAAATATGTATGAAAAATCTTATAGTACATTTACAGCATTTATTAATAGTATGTCTTGAGAAATACAACAGAATAAAGTAAAAAATGCACGAAATTCAAACGGATTTTCAAGCGTGTTCCACTTTCAATAAAAAAGTTTGAAGAAAAAGTTATAATCATCATCAAGTATTTATCTTTTTAATTCTTAAATAATTTTTCAGCATTCCGAGTGAAAATAATCAAAGCAGGTTCTAAATAAAAATACTATTTTAGGTACAAATATATCAACATAATCCCAAATCTGAAAAAGTTACTGCTGATTTGTCATTTCTAGTTGATATAAATTAAATTTTGCATTGAAATGCCGATAGTTAATATTACATTGTAAATGCTTATGAGGGGAAAAAATTGAAGAATTTATTATTTAGACAACAAGACTTTTTAAATTCCAAGTTTTCAAAAAATGCAATAGAAACTGAAGTTTCATTTTCCACCTCTTTTCCGTAAAATGGAAGGTGCCCTGAATGTAAAATTCTTTCTCCTCTACGAAGATTGTACATGCCGGTGTAGATTTGGTGAAATCACAAATTTCCGCAATGTTACTTTAATTTTAAGGTTTAAGACTAATTTTCAATGTTTTTACATGAGTCTTATGAGACGTCTACCTCCTGTCGCCGGACATATTGCTTTTGCCGCTAGTGGCGCCCTCAACATTTCAGATCCCAATATGTATCTAAAAAAAGTTTTGAGTGCAGTAATTGGAAAGTTTAAACAAAAATTGTGTACAGTGAAGATATTAGGGTTTAAGATCGTATAGATCGAACCCATTTCAAATCAAACTATTTCAAGTCAGGCACTTGAAGTTGCAGAATCTTTCGAGGACGAAATATGTTGTTTTATAGAGGAAATTAGGCGATACGTATTTTTGGAATTTATGAAAAAATACTAAAAGTTGATTTTCTCAAAAAACTCACTTATATTTTTTTCCAATTTTTTGTTGAATTTTTACTATCATGAGGAAAATACCTTTCGAGTTTTATGCGTGTCAAATAACCTTTATGGCCAGGAGAATTTTTTTCTTATAAAATCAAATTCTCGAATTTTTCTTGCAAACAACAACAGATATAAAAAATTATTTACTAAGTATTTTGCACGGTTTAGAGAGTTCTAGAAAAAGTTCTTTTACTCATTTATGATATCTTGCACTATTTCCGACAAACAATTTATCCTAATGACTTTTTCACAAAACTAAAAATCACTAGAGATATAGTATTTACAAAATTCTAAGAAACACACGTAAATGAACATTTTAAGCCAAATAACGCACTATATGAAAAAAAAGTCAAGACAAGAAAAAATTTGCTTCATGAATGCCCTGCAAGATTATCATAACAACTTTTAAAATTTTCTTGAAAAATCGAAAATTCAAATTTTGACAGCATAAAAAATAATTGAAACTATAAAAATTACATTTTTCTGTCAAACTATGCAAAATACCATAAAAGATGAGAAGACGAAAATAGCGCATTTAAAAAAGATCTAAAAATTTGTTAGCAAACACACTCTCATCACAACCTTTGTCTTTTAATTTCTTTTCCGTCCCGTATGAAGGGCTTCTAAAAATTTAATTTTCTTAATGTTTCTAATGCTATTTTTTACGACTAAAATAAAAAAGGAACTATCAAAAAATTATTTCTGACAAATTAATTCATTTTTACATTCTCATCAGAGAAGGTATGAGATTTTTGTAGAATTTGTCCCACCCAGTTTTTGTCAAATGTTCACGTTTTGAAACCCCTCAATCCGAAAAACAGGTTTTTTTTGAGAATGTGTATGTATGTATGTATGTATGTATGTATGTATGTACGTCCGTCCGTCCGTCTGGCTGTGTGCACTATAACTCTTGGAAAAATTAATCTATCAGATTGGCCTTTCGTACACTCTTTTAGTGTAAGGGATATAATTTAGAAGTTAAAAAAGTCAGGCTTCTGTGTAGACCGCATGTGTAACTTTTAAATTGTAAAAATAAAATTGGAAATGCGGAAATTCAGTTTCAACAAAAAAACGGCAAAAGTTGCAAAAAAATGTTTAATAACAGAATTTTTTTTTGAATGTGCATTTTTTTAACGAGGCAATGAAACTACGTCAGTTATAATACAAATGCATGTTTTGAATTATAATTAAATAAATTGATCAGAATGATGTACAATTTCAGGGACACACTCGAGTGCGAAGTACGAGATACGTGATGAGAATTTGTTCGTTAAAGCCGAAGGAGCTTTAACAAAAGAGAATTCACAATCACCAAATTACTGTTGTCGATGTTTTCACCTTTGGTTTTAAAAAGTCTGTGCACAAGTGCGAGGATCAATATTCGCGCTTCCGAGGCGCGCTCAAAGTTGCGAGCCGCTCGCGGTATTATTTGTCTAACTTAAATTGCTTAGGCAAAAAATCTAAAAATTCAATTAAAAAAAGTCATTTTATAACGATAAACATTGTTTAGCCGACGTAAAACTATTTATTGTTATTTGCATGAAAAATTCAAGAATTCGATTTTATGAAAAAGAATTCTCCTGGCAACAAAAGTTACTTCGCCCCCATAAAACTCAAAAGATATTTTCCTTATGACAGTACTAATTCAACAAAAAAATTGGCAAAAAATATAAGTGCGAGTTTTTGAGAAAATTATCTTCTAGTATTTTCAGAAAAACCGCTGCCACTTTGTTAATTTTCAATATTTTAAAAAGTTTCCCGTGGATTTGTAGGAAACTGATGAACTCTACAAAAAAAAAAGAAATAAACATGAAAGATCTTAATTAGGTCAAAAGTTATATAAGTTTAAATAAAAAATTTGGGCTTTTTTAAAAACACAACCAAAAATTCAAATACGCATAAATCAGGGAAATTTTTTTTTTATAAATCGCAAAAATATGTTTCGGTTAATTTCCTCTAAAAACAACATAGTTCATCCCCGAGAGATTCTGCAACTTCAAGTGTAGAACCTACGTGATTTGAAATGGATTTGATCCATAGATAGAATCTATAGATAGAATACAAATTATTGTTAAACTTTGTATTGCAACTTCTGTCGTTTTTTCATAAATTACATTTTTTTATGTTTAATTTACATAGAATTTAAGTGAAAAATGTTATTATATAAAATGTTATTGCATCTTGTGCTCTTTTTCCAAAAATTTTATTTTTACCTTTAATATATTTTTGTAATTTTGTAATTATTTACAAAAAAACCAGGGGTTATGCTAGCTTAACGTTAAGCTGACGGAACCCCATGTGAAATGAATGTTAAATTTAGTTCTGTCATATCACATAATTAAGGGCTCATTTAATGCTCATTCAATTCCCTATTGCCAAATTTAATGCTCTAATATTCTTTTTCTAAAAAGGAGGTTACGCTAGCTTAATATTAAGCTGATGGAACCCCATGTGAAATAAACGTTGGATTGAGTTTTATCCTATCACATAATTAAAGGCTCATTTAATGCTCTTCAAAACCACCGAAAATTATTTTTCAAAAGCCAACCCTAATATTGAAAAACCACCCTTCATATAAATTATGCACTAATTGTAAATCTGACCATACTATAATTGAGGGCTTATTTAATGCTTATGTAATGCCCCATTGCCAAATTGAATGCAGCATTATTTAAAAGAAAAACCAGAAGTTACGCTAGCTGAACGTGAAGCTGGCGGAACTCCATGTGAAATAAACGTTGAATCGAGTTTTATCCTATCAAATAATTACTCATTTAATGCTCTCCACAACCATCAAAAATTATTTTCCGAAAGCCATCCCTAATACTGAAAAACCACCCTTTATATAAATTATGAACAAATTGTAAATCTGACCATACTATAATTATGGGCTCATTTAATGCTCATTTAATTCCCCCGTTTTTTAAAAAATAATAGAGCATTAAATTTTCCAATGGGGCATTAAATTAGCATTGAATGAGCCCTTAATTTTAGCATGGCCAGATTTACAATTTGTTCATAATTTATATTAAGGGTGGATTTTCAGTATTAGGGGTGGCTTTTGGAAAATAATTTTTGGTGGTTTTGGAGAGCATTAAATGAGCCTTCAATTATGTGATAGGATAAAACTCGATTCAAAGTTTATTTCCCATGGGGTTCCGTCAGCTTAATATTAAGTTAGCGTAACCCTCGCTTTTTTTAAATTAGTGAAGCATTAAATTTGTCAATGGGGCATTAAATGAGCCCTTAATTATAGTATGGTCAAATTTATAACTTGCGAATAATTTATATAAAGGCTGGTTTTTCAGTATCAGGGGTGGCTTTTGGAAAATAATGTTTGGTGGTTTTGGAGAGCATTTCATGAGTTTTTAATTATGTGATATGATAAAAATCGATTCAACGTTAATTTCCCGTGGGGTTGCGTCAGCTTAATATTTAGCTAGTGTAGCCGTCGGGGTTTTTTTAAAAATTAGTGAAGCATTAAATTTGGCAATGGGCATCAAATAAGCATTAAATGAGCCCTTAATTATGGTATGGCCAGATTTACAATTTGTGCATAATTTATATTAAGTATTCCAGTATTAGGGGTGGCTTTTGGAAAATAATTTTTTATGGTTTTGGAGAGAACTAAATGAGCATTTAATTATGTGATAGGATAAAACTCGATCTAACGTTTATTTAATATGGGATTCCGTCAGCTTAATATTTAGCTAGAGTAACCCACGTTAAAAAAAAAAAAAATAGTGAAGCATTAAATTTGGCAATGGGGCATTAAATGAGTATTAAATGACCCCTTAATTATAGTATGGTCAGATTTACAATTTGTTCATAATTTATATTAAGGGTGGATTTTCAGTATTAGGGGTGGCTTTTGGAAAATAATTTTTGGTGGTTTTGGAGAGCATTAAATGAGCCTTCAATTATGTGATAGGATAAAATTCGATTCAATGTTTATTTCATATGGGTTTTCATCAGCTTAATATTAAGCTAGTGTAACCCCTGGTTTTTTAAAAAATAGTTCAGCATTAAATTTGGCAATGGGGCATGAAATGAGCATTAAATGAGCCCTCAATTATAGTATGGTCAGATTTACAATTTGTTCATAATTCATATTAAGGGTGGATTTTCACTAGTAGGGGTGGCTTTTAAGAAAGTAATTTTTAGTGGTTTGGAGAGCATTAAATGAGCCTTTAAATATGTGATAGGATAAAACTAGATTCAACGTTTATTTCACATGGGTTTTCGTCAGCTTAATATTAAGCTAGCGTAACCCTCGTTTTTTTTAAATAGTGAAGCATTAAATTTGGCAATGGGGCATCAAATGAGCATTAAATGAGCCCTTAGTTATAGTATGGTCAGATTTACAATTTGTTCATAATTTATATTAAGGGTGGATTTTCAGTATTGAGAGTGGCTTTTGGAAAATAATTTTTGGTGGTTTTGGAGAGCATTAAATGATCTTTAAATTATGTGATAGGATAAAACTAGATTCAAGGTTAATTTCCCATTGGGTTACGTCAGCTTAATATTAAGCTAGCGTAACCCCTGGGGTTTTTAAAAATAGTGAAGCATTAAATTTTGAAATGGAGCATTAAATGAGAACTAAGTGAGCATTAAATGAGCCCTTAATTATAGTATGGTCAGATTTACAATTTGTTCATAATTTATATTAAGGGTGGATTTTCAGTATTAGGGGTTGCTTTTGGAAAATAATTTTTGGTAGTTTTGGAGAGCATTAAATGATCTTTTAATTATGTGATAGGATAAAACTAGATTCAACGTTAATTTTCCATTGGGTTACGTCAGCTTAATATTAAACTGGCGTAACACCTGGTTTTTTTTTAAATAGTGAAGCATTAGATTTGGAAATGCGGCATTAAATGAGCATTAAGTGAGCACTAAATGAGCCCTTAATTATAGTATAGTCAGATTTAAAATGTGTGCATAATTTATATCAAGGGTGGTTTTTCAGTATTAGGGGTGGCTTTTGGAAAATGTTTGGTGGTTTTGGAGTGCATTAAATGAGCCTTTAATTATGTGATATGATAAAACTCGATTCAACGTTTATTTCACATAGGGTTCCGTCAACTTAACATTAAGCTAGCGTAACCACCGGTTTAAAAGAAAATATTGGAGCATTAAATTTGGCAATGGGGCATTAAATGAGCCCTTAATTATGTGATAAGATATAACTCGATTTAACATTTATTTCACAAGGGGTTCCGTCAGCTTAAAGTTAAGCCAGTGTAACCCCTGGGTTATTTTGAAAATAATGGAGCATTAAATTTGGCAAAAGGGTTTTAAATTAGCATTGAATGAGCTCTTAATTATGACATAGGTTTGAACTCGATTCGAAGATGTGGTTACGTCTGCTTAACATACCTAACTAACAACAAATACTAAGCGGGTCCCGTTCATTTTTCGGAACGGATAAAATTTAAGAAAGGTAAAATTTCAGAATGGGTTATAATACATAATGGTAAAACTTAGGAATACCAAAAATTCGGAAAAAGGAATAAATCAGAAATCCAAAACTCTGAATAGTATTTATTCGGAAACCAAAGAAGCGGAATGGGTAAAAATTCGGAAACGTTAAAATTAGGAGGGTGAACAATTAGGAATAAGTAAAAATACGGAGAGGAAAAATTCGGAAAGTACAAATATTTATCACAGTAAATTTAAATAGCATATCATAATAAATTTATGATATCCATCATTTTAAATTTTTCACGAAAAAATAATTATTTTCTGTCATTATATCATTTAAAAACAATTTTCAACGTACAACATAAATGTATTATGATATAATATTTAAATTCACTGAGATAAACATTTGTTTGCTACCATAAATAAACAATTATACACCTGCTAATAGGTATATTTATTAATAATTCCAAGTTTTTCTACTTTCCGAATTTTTCCTCTCCGTATATTTACATATTCCTAATTTTTCACCCTCTTAATTTTAACGCTTCTGAATTTCCACCCATTCCACTTCTTTGGTTTCCGAAGAAATACCTTTCATAGTTTTGGATTTCCGACTTATTGCTCTTTCCTACTTTTTGCTATTCCCAAGTTTTACCATTATGCATTATAACGCTTTCTTTCTTAATTTTTACCATTCCGAAAAATGAACGGCCCCCTACTAAGCGTCATGTCACTAATGACAAATTTTTAGATATTTTCAGGGCGCGCAATTTTAGTCAATTTAGTTTATTTTCTTATCCTGCATAGTTTGACCGCTAAATGTTTGGTTTAAAATGTTTATTTTAGTTTGTTTTTTGGACTTTGAAAATGCTATAACTTTCATAATTTTCTGTTTATCGAAAAAAGCCATTAGGGCATATTGCTCGAGTTTCCAAGCACTCTAAATATCTGCACATAGAATTTTTAACTCTTAAAAAATGGTCTCAAATATTTTTAAAAAGGGCTCACTTTTTAAATTTTTATGCAAAATAGCTGGTTTACAAATTTTTTCTTTCTTTTTAGGCCTTAAAAAAGTGTGCTCAAGCAGAATCCAATCTGATACATTTTTTGAAAGTTATCGTGCCTGCAGTATACAGACTACAGACTACAGACTACAGACAGGCAGACAGGCACCTTAGTAAAAATCGTTTTTTCTGCATCAGGGGGTCTCAAAACGTGGAGATTTGATGAAAATCGATAAAGTGAAATTTTACATAAAACCAATACCTTCTGATCAGGATAATAATGTAATTAGGATCAGAATGTGATACGATGAGAATGTGAAAATCAATAGTATTGTAGTTTTATAACTACATACTTCTAATTTTTCTCAATTCTTTTGAAATATTTAAGGGTATTTTAAAAGACTTAAAGAAATTTTGTAAGAGATTTAAAAAACTATAAGTGAATTTAAAGGATTTTGAAAATTTTAAGGAATTTTTATGAGTTTTAAAAGCTTCAGAGGAATTCGAAGGATTTGCGATAATTTAAGGCGTTTAAAAAGATTCCAAAGAATTCCTAATAATTTGCAGGTTTTCAAATTTTTCAAGTTGTTATGGTATTTTGGAAACATAAAAAAAAATGTTAAGAGCCTCAGAACGTTTAAAAGTAATTTCGGAAGATTTCAAGGAATTTGATACATTTTAGGATATATTTTAGAAGATCTTAAGAAATTTTAAAAAGATTGAAACAACTTTAAGAAACATCCGAGAATTTTAATGATTTTATGGGAATTAAAGAAATTTCAATGTGGTTTTAAAGATTTTCCTAGAATTTCGAAAGAGTTAGAACGATGTTTTAGGACCAATAAGGGCGCAGGTTATTTTCAAGTCCTGCAAAAAGCCATAAAGAATTTCGAAATGTTTCAAAGGATTTCAAATATTTTCGGATACTTTTAAAAATTTCAAAAAAATTTCAAAGGTTTGAAAAGGTTTCAAGTGATTAAAACGATTTCGAAGGATTTTAAACATTTTAGGGTATTTTTTAAAAATTCAAACAATTTTCAAGAGTTTTCAAAAGTTATAAAGGATTTAAAGAATTTCAAGATTCTTAAAAAGATTGCAACACATTTTCCAAAAAATCAAACATTTTCAAGAAACTTCCAAGATTTGAACGAGTTTTAAGTATTTAGTCGAATTTGTATGAAATTGTAAAGAATTTCCTTTAAAATTTCGAAAAATATTAAATGATTTCAAAGGATTTGAAATATTTTAGAGTATTTTAAAAGATTCTAAGGTATTTTTTAGTAGCCTTAATCATTTGAAGGCATTTGAAAAGATTTCAAAGATTTAAGCATATTTTAAAAAAATTCTGAGGAATTTTCATGATCTTTAAAATATTTCAGAGGATTTTAAGAGATTGCAAAGGATTTATAATATTGTAGTTTTTTTAAACAGTTTCTGAAAAATGTCTATTAGATTTTCATATGTTAAAGGGTTCGGAAAGCATTTTCATGATTTAAGTGTATTTTTAAAAATTACAAGACATTTTTAAGACCTTTTCAAAGTTGTAAAAGATTTGAAATATTTTAGGGTATTTTAAAAGATACCAAGGATTTTTTTCATTGATTTTAATATTTAAACGAATTTCGACAGATTTGAAAGAATTTAACATATTTTCAGTATTTGGGAACATTTCAAAATAATTTCAAGAGCTTTCAGAAATTTCGAGGGGTTTTAAAGACTTTCAAATATTTTAGGGTATTTAAAAGGATTCCAAGGCTTTTAACAATTTGAAGGAATTCGAAAGGATTTAAAAAATGCAAGTTTAAAAATTTTTTTTAGAATATTCTTGAGCTTCAGAAAGTTTTAAAGGATCTCGAAGGATTTGAAACGATTGAAATATTTTAGGGTATTTTTAAAACTTCCAAGAAATTATAAGAAGCTACTATATATAATAATTTAAAGGGACCGCAATGAAATAAAATAATAAAAGTTGTCAGGGATTTAAATTATTATAAGACATTTCAGAATATTCCAAGGATTTTTAAAAATAGATATCAATATTTAACGGAATTTTAAACGATTTTTAAGACTTAAAGGTATTTTGCAGAATTATAAGCAATTTTCCGTAGCTTTAGAAATTTCAAAAGATTTCAAATCATTTAGGGTATTCCAAAATATTCCTAGGAATTTTATTAATCAGTTAATGTACTCAATCTAATGGATTATTTTGATTTCTTAGTTTCTGTTAATGTCATCTTACAGTATTTTAAACATTTCTTGAATTCATAGGCATTTCATGAAATCTATTTGAATTCCTTTTAATTTTTCGAAAATTATTTTAAACTTACTGTATTTTATAAATTTGTTCATATTTTTCAATTGGTTTCAATTCACTCGATTTTTTTAATTCGCGTTAAATTTATATGATTTTCATTGAATTCTTAGAATTTTCCTTACATTTCTTTAAATTCCTCCCTTTTTATTTTTGATCTCTCGATATGACAAATTTCAATCTAAAATGGAAAATTGAGATATTTTCCCTATTTTAGGTGATAACTATCTCTTAAAGACATAAAAAATGCTAAGAAATCATTGTTTCGAGGTTTTACATTTTGTTATTCAAAAGTTAAATAGAGTTTTAACGAAAAACATGAAATTTAAACAATACAAAATAATTTTCAACCGAAAAGTTGAATTAATCATCAAAAAGGAGATACACACAGGAGACAAGGTTTAAACAAAATAAAGAAATTTGCAAACAAAAAGCTAAGTTTTTAACTGAAGAAGATAGATTTTGAGCCAAATATGAAATATTTAAATTTTAGGTGAAAAAATTAATTAGCAAACCTTTTTTTAAATTTTGTATATAATATAAATTAATATAACTTCATCAGTTTTTAATAAAATGTATTGATATTACAGTCAATCGTTTCGTCTTGAACTAAGGAATATTTAATATTCTTGTTTCAATTTTGAATTATCTTAGTGAAAAAATTGTTCTATGAAAAAACAGATTTTTAAATAATATAAATTGCTACAAATTTTCAATAAATTTTTAAAAAAATATTTTTGTCTGTTTGAAGAAATTAGTGTTAAAAAAAGTCCTCTGAATTTCATCAATTTATTGGCAACCCTTTGCATGTAATCGTGAATTTATCAAATGAATATAAAATTACACTTTATAAAAATATAAATTCTAAATCTTTTTATAACAAAAAATATTTGATCCTTTTTTCAACAATGACAAAACATTTTCTGAGGTCGCGTATGTTTCCAAATTCTTGCTTGTAACTGCATGCCAAACATCGTGAGAGCAACTGTCAACAATTAGTAACTGTTTATTTCAAGAAATATCTACATACGAAAACAATTATTTTTATCCGGATTCAAAGTTCTCAACAGCTTGCACCGTACTTGATTTAACAATAAGCATTTGGTTTTATTGAAAAAAAGAAACTTATTATCATTCACTGGAATTATTGTATCTGTACTCACAGAAAAAAATTGTAATAATAATTAACTTAATTATCATAAATAATTTTTATAAAAGAATTCTTAATATTTTTTTTCTGAATTAAATTTTTTTGCCATGCTAGTTGCAAGGTTTTTTTAATAAGAGTCACAATTTATTACGAAAAATTAGCATAAGTTGACATTTATTGCTTTTCTAAACATTTTTATAAACAAATCCTCCATAAATGAATTTTTTCATAGCTTAATTGATTTTTCTGACCAAGAGTAATTTAGAATTGTCTTAAAAGGCATGTATATACTACAAGCTTTATGAAACGTACATAAAATAAACTGTTATTAACAATCTCATAAAACAAATCTCCCAACGAAAAGTTTCCTTGCAGAAAACAATTACTTTTTCTGCAATAATGATTGAAATTCCATTTTTTGCGATCATGAATCTAAATTTATAAGCAATTGCTATATTTGTTTTTCTTATAAATAATTTTGTTGATAAAAACCATTTGCTTATCATTTTTGCAAAGAAAGAAGACTAGCAAAGTGCAGTAACAATCGATATTTAGAATAATGATAAGATTATTATAAATAAATTTAAATAAATAAATTCAGATTCTGGATTCGAATTGTTCTATTAGTGCCTCGATTTCTTGATGACAGTAAGCTTACCACAAAAATGATCGTAGACAAAATATTGTTTCTGCGTTCAATCGGCAGATTTAAACATTTTTAAATAAAAATTGTTACTAAAAATAATTTAGATTGACATTTAGTGTCTTATATCCGTTTTTTAAGTCACTAGTGATTTATTTCGGATAATTTCAGTGAAGAAGTATTTCTTTTGTATGTAAAAATAATAAATCTTAGTGTCTGTTTGGAAAAATGCTTATAATAATCACATAAATTATGTTTTTATAAATTTTGTTTGCTTAATAATCGCAAAAAATATCATCATAATAATAATTAAGAAAAAATTATTTGTTTTTGAGGAAACGGCCGATTGGGATATTTGTTCAATGAAATTGTTATTTATAATCTATACTGTTAAAGTTTGATAGGGATTAAAGTAAATGCCTTTTGAAGATAATCGTGAATTAATCTCTACAGTGTTGGACTATTTTGTTGAAGATTTTTTCGTTGCAAATTTAACCATTTCAGTTTTTGTTAAAAATTAATGAATTACTAATTATTTTGAGAAAAACCTACTCTGTGGAGAATTTTATTATAATCTTGTAAATTTGTTTTCTTTAGTTCTAAAATAATTTTTTAGATATAAATTTATTAATTTCCTTTCTGATTGTAATTTAAATTTTTTGGAATAGAATTGAACTTTTGGGTTGAAGGTTGGTTTTATTTATTTAAGAATTATTTTTATTCACTAAAATTTACGAATTTCATTTTTCATTCTTAATAATTCTTTTAAAGTTAAGAAACACTTCTTTGATTTATAATATATTAATAATATAAAATAGATTTGGACAAGACCGACTGGCTAGCGTTATATTTGTTTTTCCAGACTACCGTTTGACCATAAAAAAACTTTTAACTTCTTATCAGCGTCATAAGAAACGACGTAGAAGTTTGTCACATATATGGATTTCTAACTTGTGTAATTAATTAAAAAAACGAAGTCTCGCATTTTTATTTGTTTGAATAATGCGTTAAACAATTTCACTATTTGTTATCTTTCTTTAATTATTATAATAAAGCATGCATCGGAACAAAAAAGCCAAGTGCACTATTGCATTTGAATTTTGTGTAATTAATTTAAACAAAAAAATAAGCCTCATATCCAAAAAGTAAAAAAGTCTCTGGATTCATCCTAGGAATATCTCGGTACTCATTTTTTTTGTTTAAACAATTTGTGAAACAATTAAGCTATTTGTTTTTGAATTTGAATGATTTTGGAAATCAAAAGTAAAGTTTTTAATTGAAAATATCCCAGATTAAAGATATTTCTAATATAAGTGATCACTATTATATGAATTAAAAAACTTTAATTTTAAAAATAAAATTTGTAGTGTTTACTTTAGAAGTTCTCAATTTTCAATTAAATAATTAAAAATGTTTTGTATTGTTAACTCTTTCATTTTAAAGATGCATACATGAAAATTGAAAAAATTTCGAATTTTAATCATCAAAATTAAAGAAAACATTTTAATTCAGAAAATTAAAAATTAAAAAATCTTGAATTTTAAATATTAACGATACAAATTTATAGAATTTCCAACAAATAAAATTAAACTTTCTTCATTTTTTACAAGAATTTTCTGAAATTAATTATACAAAATTCAAATCAATATCTACAGGCACCCAGAAACAGCACGTTGAACAACAAATGTGCTAATTGTTTAAAAAATGGGTTAAGAAAAGCCAAAAAAATGGCATCTAGAAATTTTTGAGAGAAATGCAATGGTGCACTTGGTTCTTCGATCCGAGGCATACTTTGTTTATAACAATTGCAGAAAGATAAAAAATAGTGCAATTGATAAAAAATTGTTTAACAAAAAAATGCGCACCGAGATATTTCCTAGACGAATCCAGGGATACTTTTACTTTTTCGATATGCGGATAATGTTAAAAAAAAGTAAATTACATAAAAGTAAATCCATATCTGTGGCAAACTTCAACGACGTCATAATAAACCATCTTGACAGCGCCACATTTGCGGGCAGGATGGTCAATTCTGGCCCCGAATAGTTCACGGATAATTTTCCACTCGGGCCTCGATATAACTATTACTCATTGTAATTTGAATGGGCATCGGAAGTTATAGGCTTTTACGGGAGCATTAACGACACGTCGTTACCAGACCCGAGGATGGAAACACGAATGAGATGATATTTTGCATTTCGCCAGACTAGGGTCGAGGAAAGCGGGATTTGTAAAGTGTAACCGGAGTAGAGACCCTTACGGTCTCACGTCCTCGATGCGCAATGAATCCTTACAGATGGGTGCGAAGTTCATTGTGCTGTTCGTTAAGTTTCTTCCCGACAAGACTGTTAGCACTTATGTTGTCACAGCCATCTATTAATCGATCTTTCAAGACCAATAAAATTTAATGATTAAACTACCTTGTCTCAAATTTGAGGAAAATTCTGTCTCAAAAACACGGAAAAAAGAGGTTTCAAGTCACTCGCACAAAAAAATTATTTTTAAACGAATGTATATTACTTTATTCTATTATTAAGGGGTAATTAGAGAAAGCGGTGTATGCGTAATGAGGGGAATGAGGGGTGGAGAGGGAAAGTAGGGAAAGTTATGGGAGAGCAATCAGGGTGATGTGAGTTAGGGGAAATTAGAGGATGGGAAGTAGGAGAAGTAACGGAAAATGAGGAAAAGGAGGACAGGATATGTAAGGGGAATTTAGGGGACGGAAAGTAGAGGTGGAAAATTATTTGAAAAATATATTTTTGTACAAATAGATGTAAATATTTCATTAATAAGAAGAAATGAGGGAATAGGATGTATGAGAATGCAGGGAAATGTAGGTAGCGAGCGGATGATAGTTAAGGGAAAAAAAAGGGATGAAGAGTATGAGAATCGATAGAAATGAGGGGAAAAAGAGTATGAGAATTGAGAGAAATGAGGGCAGGGGGAGTATGAGGAATATGGAAAATAGTAAAGGGAGGGGAAATTAGAGGAGGGGAACTAGTGGGATATATGGGCGGATATTGATGTAAATAAGAGGATGTTAAGAAGAACAAGTGAGAGGAAATTACATGAGGGTAAGTAGGGTGTTAAATCATGATATATTCTTTGGATTACTGTAGGAACTTTTTTCTCTAGTCCTTTCTGGTTACTTTTCAAATCTTTTCTACCAGTCGAGTCTACTAAACATGCTTTTTTATGGTTAAATTCTTGGTCGAGACTCATACCCGCTCCTAACTTAGTGCTTCTGGACGAGTGCCTTGTGAATCCTCCAGAAGTCTCTTTCTTTGAGAAGTCTGGCTCTTTTCTTGAGAAGTGCCGCTAATTTGAATTCTTTTGGGGAGTTTTACTCTTTGACTATTCCTACAAATGGAATCACGCTGAGCTTGAGAAGTTTCCAGATTTGCTAACTACTTAATTTGTCACTGTTCTTTCAACTTACCCACATTTATTTGGATTATTGTGTCATCAATAAAAACGGATTAACACGTGAAGAGTGTCAGTGATTTCGTTCATCAGTACCAGTTTTAATGTGGTTTAGTGTGATTTTCAAGTTGAGAATAATCATTTTTGGTCCTTCGAGCCGGATTTGGTGAACGAATTTAAAATGAAAGTGCGCCACATCGAAAATCACATCGACGAGAAAACGTCTCATATGGATTTTATCGCGAGTGCAGTGGGGAACCTAATGAGTTTTGGGATTTCGAACATTTCGTCACACCGAGTTGAAACTCGCAGGAGCGCTCTTAAGGAAGCTTGGGTGAAGTTCTCAGTGAATCATGACCCCATCATTATTGCTATGAGGCAGCTTGATTCACGGGAGAAGCAGAGTTCGCTAAAAAATGCGTGCTTCGAAGAAAACATGTTCAAAACAACGCAGGAAGGCTATTTCGAAGCACTCGAAAAGATGAGCGCTCTATTGGAACGTTTCCGTGAAAACAGAATCAGGTCACCGTCGGTACAGTCAGGATCATAAGCTTCTGGCTTCTCAGCAATGTTAGGGTATGGTCCGCGTCTTCCCCAGGTAAATCTACCAACTTTTGATGGATCACCGTCCGAATGGTTCCCATTCAAGGATCTTTTTGATTAAATGGTGATTTCAAACACCAACTTATCAGCTGTTTGGAAGTTGAATTATCTGAAGCAAAGTCTCAAGGGCACTGCAGCTCATCTTTTGAAGAACACGGCACTGACTACTGATAAATTTCAGAATGCCTGGAACTCTCTCGTTTTCTTCTACAAGAATAAACGGTTATTAGTTAACACAGCCTTGCATTCTTTATTGAATATGAAAAGAATGACAAAAGAATCAGCAACTGAGCTGGAGAGCCTATACACAGCCATAACTCAAATTTATCGCACTTTGGAAATCCTTGGCCGACCAGTCCACACATGGGATGATGTTCTAGTTTTCATAGCTGTCCAGCGTTTGGATTCCGATTAAGTTAGAGCTTGGGATTATCATTTAGGATCTTCTAAGGAACCTCCAACATGGAAGCAAATCAGCGAGTTTATGATGATAAGGTTGTTGACACTTCAAGCAGTAGAGAAATCACGAAGACCGGGATTTCAATCTAATCAGCCGTCAGTTAAGGCCCATGTAGTTTCTGGACTTCAAGCTTCGAGTAATTCCAGCAAATGCGGATTTTGTTCTTCAGATCACTATGCCGTCCATTGTCTAGAGTATGTGAATCAATCAGTTCAAAGAAGGCTAGAAATCATTTCAAAGAAAAATCTATGTTTTAACTGCCTTGGACTACATCCAGCGTCCGCATGTCGTTATACCAGGCGCTGCAATAAATGCGGCAAGAAGCATCATTCTTCCATTCATAAAGGTAGCTCAACCGACGAGCATGAATCTTCAACTTCGGATTCAAATGTTCAAGTTAACCGTGCAGCCGTAAACAAGATCTCATCGCCACATAGGATTCTTCTAGCTACCGTTTAGCTGATTGTGACTTCGAGAAGGGGAGAGCGGACGAAAGTTCAAACACTTCTTGATCCAGGTTCACAAATATCCCTCATCACTGAGAGATTGGCTCAAATCTTCACTTGTCAAGACAACAATCATCGTTAAAGGTGAAGGGAGTTGGTGCTGTGAACGCTGGACAAACGAGAGGCTCTGTTACAGTCACTCTGACACCTCATTTCAAGTTCTCATCCGAATGCATCATCACTGCTCATGTTCTTCGACAACTTACAGAATCGTTTTCATTTGTCGATACCAGCAACCTGAATTGGTCGCATTTGAAAGGGCTTCAATTTGCAGACGCTCATTTTCAATCACCTGGTCATGTAGACGTCATCATTGGATCTGTCTCTCTGTTTAGGTCATCGAAGAAGGTCTTCGTAAAGGCTCACCTAATACTCCAACCGCACAAGCCACAATTTTCGGATGGGTACTTTTTGGCCGATCAGAAACCTGTTCATCTTCATCTGAAGTTCAAGGCTATCACTTATTTATCGATGAAGAACTTAGCGAGGTGCTTCAGAAATTTTGGAAACTAGAACAGACACTACCTACATCAAGGACAATTCTGTGAATTGAAGATCAAGAGTGCGAGAACCATTTTAAAATCACACACTCTCGAGACAATATTGGTCGTTATATTGTCAGATTGCCACTTAAAAAATCAGCTGGACATCTCGGAGATTCTAAGACTACAGCTTTACGAATGCTATCAAGACTATTGAACAAGCTGCAAGCTGATCCGGCAATTCAAAAAACTTACTCAAATTTTCTAAATGAATATGAGGTTTTAGATCACATTAAACTAGTTCCAGTATCCATTCCAGAATCACCTCAATGCCATTTCTACATTCCTCATCATGGTGTGATCCACGCCAGCAGTCTTACAACGAAGCTTCGAGTAGTGTTTAATAGATCCTGCCGCTCTTCAAATGGTGTCTCACTCAATGAGATCATACATACAGGAGCCAAGCTCAAGAATCTGTTCCCAAAGAAAAATGGCATTGTATACCGGGCAAAGAAAATCCTGCTGACTGTTCCACTCGAGGTTTGACTCCAAGTCAATTGTCTCAACATCAGATCTGGTGGACCGGTCCATACTGGCTGCAGGAACCCTCTTTATCATGGCCGAACAGGTTCGAAGCTCCTTTTGTTGATACCAATCTTCAGGAGCGTCCTGTTCAATCTACTTCGGTTACTGTGAGTACTGCGAGCACCTAATGGAATCTTCTCGATAGTCATGGGGAAAAAGGGAAATGAGCGTTGGGGGCGTATGGTAATTAAGGGAAATGAAGGGATAAAGAGTATGAGAATCGAGGAAAATAAGGGAAGGGAGAGATTGAGAATTGAGTAAAATAAGGGGAGGCAGATTCTGAGGATTAAGGGAAATGAGGAAAGATGAAATAGGTAAGTGAGGGAAAATTAGAGGAGGAGAATTAGGGAAAATTAGAGCATGTTATGTAGGGTAAGTGAGAGAAAATGTGGAGAGGGTAAGTTGGACAAATTAGGGGGAACGAGCGAAGGGGAAGTATGTGGATCTAATTAGAAATTAGAGGTAAAACGCATGGTAAATGCGGAAATGGGAAGCAGGGGAAGTGATGGGAAATAACTAAGGGGAAAGGAAAAGTAGTGGTAGCGAAGGAAAATATAGGAAATATAGGAATATAGTACGGGAGGCAGGAGAAGTAGGGAAAATTCAAAGGATTTGTTCCCTAATGAATTCTAAGAGCAAATTAAAAAAGATTACAAAGTATTTTTAATTATTTGATAAAATTTTGAAACAGACTGTAAAAGATTTTAAAGCAAAATTTTGCCAAAATATATAATAGTAGAACAAATTGAGTAAGTTTAAGAGATACTAAGAAGTTTTTAAACGATTCTAAAATAATCAAAACTTAGAAGATATTTTAGGAATTTTGTAACGTTTCAAGAAAATAAAAAAAAATTCTTTGGGTTCCTAGAAAATTTTTTTATGATTATTTATTTGCAAAAGTGAACCTGACAAAAATGAAAAAGATTTCCGAACATTCAAAAATATTTCCTTGAATTTCGAAAATGAGTAGAAGAGTTTAAAGTGGAATTTTCAATTTTTTAATTTAAAAAAAAATCGAGTAAGTTCAGGAAATATTGAAAAAGTTTGAAGTGATTAAAAAAGAATTTTTAACTGTGAACGATGTTAAAAAATTCAGATTTTTCTTAAAGATTTTAAACTAGAACTTTAGAAACTTTTAAAAGAATTCTAAAAGGTTTCAAGTGAGTAAACAAATTTTCTTAATATTCCTAGGAAAGTTTGGAAGATTTTAAGGCAATTTTTTAAAATTTAAAACAAAATTTTAGTCAGCTAAAAATATTTTCAAGAAATATTTTTTAATATCTGAAATATTAAAAAATCTTTTCGAATTTTCTTGAAACTCCTTGCTAAATTTGGAAGATTTGAAGGCATATTTTTATATTTTCAATAATTTGTAAAAATTCCAAGAAAAATTCGAGTCATATAAAAATATTTGAAGGAATTTGAAAGTCTTTAAAGGATTTAAAATATGTGTGGGGGTCAAATTTTACAAAAATCTAACTATCTCTGATGAGAATGATGTTTTGATAGTTCTTTTTTTCTTTTAATCGTGAAAGATAGCATTAAAAACATTAAAAGAGTAATTATTTTGAAAACCCACACAAAAGACGAAAAAGAAATAAAAAGACAAAATTTGTGACGAGAATGTGTCCACGTAATAGACAGATTTTTTATTACTTTTTATGCTGTCAAAATTTGAATTTTCCATTTTTCAAGAAAAATCCAAAAGTTGTTACGATAATCTTGTAGGGTATTCAAAAATCAACATTTTTCTTCTCCTGTTTCTTTTTTATATCTTCCCTTATTTGGCATAACATGTTCACTTTCGTGTGTTTTTTGGAATTTTGTAAATGCTATAATTCTGGTAAATATAGGTTTTATAAAAAAATTATCAGGATAAATTGTTTGTCTTTCTAAATAGTATGAATAACCGTACAGCAGAATTTTTGAATCTTGAAAACAGTGGTCTCAAAAAATATTCAAAATGCACTCACTTTTTGAATTTTTATAAAAAATGGCTGGCTAAAGAACTTGATCTTCATATTTGAAGACACTATAAGAGTTTACCAAAGGAAAATCCAATCTGTCAATTCTTTCGAAAGTTATCGTACTAACAAAAAAACCATCCGCGAACGAACGAACAGACAGACAGAATATTTGTAGATATAATTCAGGCAAAAAATTTTATTAGTTAAAATCTTATTGTAGCTTGTGTCGTTTTGCTGAAAAGTTATTTTTTGTTGCCACTAATGTGTTTTTCTTAACTGCATCATTTTGGTAAAGATTTGATTTTTTTAATCGTCGTTATTTTCATTATTATTATGGGTATTTTTTATTGATCACGATTACAAGAAAATCCACGGATTCTATCAAAAAATAATTAGTACAAAATATGTAGGTCTTTTTCGGTTGAACAAATTTTCCCTCTTTATTTTTTTCGTATCTTGTGTCGCTTGTCTAAAATCTGAATTTTTATATTTTAAGTGCTGTTCTTACGGATTAATTAAGAACGACGCGTCCTATCAAAAGTGAGTAATAACAAAAATTTGCATAAATTGACCGAAAAATGAAATTTTTTATTATTTTTTATGTCGTCAAAAGTTAAATTTTCAATTTTTCGAAAAAACTTTAAAAATTGTTATGATACTCTTGTAGATCCCTTAAAAAGTAACGTTTTTTGTTTTACTTTTGATCCATATCGTGTGTTCTTTAGCCTAAAATATGGTAAGTGTTACAACTCTGACAATTCTCTTTTCGTCGAAAAAAGTCACCAGGAGAAAATGCTTGCATTTTTAGGTACTACGAATAACCATACAGAGAATTTTTAATTAATAAAAAAGTGGACTCAAAAGTTTTTAAAATGCGCTCACTTAAAATTTTGTTGTGATGGCTCGCTAACAAACTTGACCTTAAGTTTTTGACAATAAAACAGTATACCAAATGTCAAATCCATCTGTCAATTCTCCAAAAAGTTATCGTGCTCACAGACAGACAGACAAACATACATCGACCGACACACATTCGTGAAAACCTGTTTTTCGGATTCAGAGGATCTCAAAACGTGGACATTTGGAAAAAACGGGGGGGGGGGGGTTTGAATTTTACACAAATTTAATACCTTCTCTGATAAAAATGTAAAAATGTTACATAACTGCGGTTAGGAGGGGGGTCGCGAAAATAGGTAACGGTCTGTTCCATAATATGTGAACCCTCCCACGATCATAAAAAGAACAAATAATTTTTAAATATAGGGTAGTGAAGCATAATTAAATACAGCGAAACCCTTCAAGAGCCCTCCCTTCTATAGCTCTTCCGAGAATTGCCGCCGCGCCACAAGTGGGTATAACAGGAGCTGCGCTATAGAAGAGTTTTACTGTATAAGTATTTCAGTTTCCGTCTTACGATCAGTAAATTCAATTAAACATTAATTCAATTAATTACATTGTTGCCCTTTTATTTTGAGAAAAGATCTTTAAATTTTTATAAGCCCATTGGTGGTCTTTGCATACCACAATAACATATTACACGATATGTGCAGTCTCTCACGCTTGACTGACGTGCCACATGCGTTTGTTGCTGAAATGTGGAAGACTGCATTACCTTTATGCGTTTTATAAATAAGAAATTCAGAGGCAACCTACCGCGAGAGACGTTTCGCATTGAGGTTCTTTGGCGGGGTGGGTATTTATCTTCCCTCTTTGGATATATCGAGACAGAGACAGAGTTCGAGGCGACAGGAGCAAGTGCGTGCGTGTTATTCATCCACTTTTTTTTATTTTTCATTCATACTTCACTTTCTCTTTTTATCTTTTTTTTAGGGTTTCCGAGCAAAGCAGTTCATCTCGAGAGTCTGAACTAACCTGTTGTATTTTCGGGAGAGGCAAGACGTCCCAGGGGATAAAGACTATAACATGCGGTTAAGGGTCAAGAACTTTTTCGTTCAAACTCAATTTATTGGAAATTAAAATTTTGAAAGAAATGTTTAAAGTTGAAGAATTTATTTTTTTCGTATGTTTTTTAAAAATTTCCCTTATTATCTTTTCTTTTAGCTTAAATTCAAACTGAATTAAAAAAGGCCGAGAAGAAAAGACGACTGTTTTTCATCGAAAGCTAATTTTTTTTAATATAGAAGTTTACTGTTATATCTAAAGATTAGAATTTATCTATTTTAGTTAAATTGTAATATTTGATTTAGGATTTAACTGTTCTGTTAAAAATGATTTTTTTTTTAGTTGAACATTTATTTATTTTTTCTGACAATTTAGCTATACTCAGGGTGGCAACTTGACTGGGAAATGACGGGAAATATAATTTAAAACCCAGAAATTTACTTCCGATCACAGTAAAATTGAAGTTTTCATTATTTTAGTAATTGTGTTCAATTTAGAAAAGTGATTTCTATTTTATCTACAGTCGCAGGGCTTTATTGCTTATTTATAGAGCTTAATTTATTATTTAAAGAATGTAAGGGTCCATGAATCTGATTTTGTTTATTTTTATCTCTATTTAATTGGAGAAAGAATTTTTATTTTTAAAAACTTTTTGAAATTTTTTGCTCTGTGAGATTTTTTGATAATCAAATTGATGATATTCCAAACTTAGAGAATCAGTTTTTTTTTAAGAATTGTAATTCGAAATAAGTAGAAAGGAGTTTAAAGAATATTTGTTTCAAGTCAGAATTCATCACAATTCAAAAGTACCCTTTTCCAAATTTCAGAAAAAGAGAGTACTTCGAATAGCTTTAGAGATTTTCTCAATTATAATAGAAAATTTTGTTACATTGTTCATTGCGAATTTATCTTTTGCTAATAGAAAAGTTTGATTAAAAACTTGTTTTTTTATAACATGGAGTTTCTTCGCCCAAAATTGAACTATTTTCTTAAAAATTATATCTTTTTTATAATTGTAAATGTAAATATTATTTTAGTTGAATATTCACTAATTTTCGTTAGAAATTCCTCTCTTTGATTGAACATTAATTTTTTAACTAAAAAATTAAGTATTAAATTTTGAGTGGGAAAATTCTTCTTTTTTGGTTGAACATTGATTTTGTAAAGTTAAAGCTTAATTATTTCATTTTTGGTTGACAATTTATCTGTTTTAGTAAAAATTAATATTTTAAACTAAAAATATAACTTTTCACTTTTCTGTTGACAATTCTTTTTTCTTAATTCAAAATTCAACTATTAGTTTGAACATTTGTCTCTGTAATTGTAAATTCAAGTATTTCGTTAAATAATATTTTATTTCGTTAAAAATTATATTTTTTTGGTAGCAAATTCATTTTTTGTTTGCAAATTAATTTGATTGTTTATAAATTTCTTGTTTGGTTTGAAAATTCAAGTTTTTTAGTCAAACGTTCATCATTTTAGTTAGAAATTCATCTTTTTTGTTTTTAATTCCACCATTACAGTTGAAGATTCAAATTTTATTTAAAAAAACAGGCTGTTTAGAATTAATGTTTTCAGTTGAAAATTTAACAATCTGGTTTAAAATATGCGTACTTTGTTGTAGATTTGTTTTTCTTGGGAAAAAATTAATCTTCTTAATTGAAAATTTAACTGCTTGTTTAAAAGTAAATCAATTTGATTTAAATTTATTTTATTACTTTAAATTCTATCCATGTGATTTAAAATAGAACTATTTTGTTGCAAACGCTTTTCTTTTAGTTAAGAATTTCTTTCGTGAACTGAAAACTCAATTATTCCATTATTGGTTGAAAATTGACCGTTTTTACTGGAAAACTCAAGAATTTATTCGATGATTTTATTTGATTCTTGTGAATGTGACTTTATTTGGTATGAAATAAATCGTCTTGATTCAAAATTTAACCACTTGATTCAAATGCCCAACTATTTGATTAAAAATTCATTTAATCAGTTGAAGGTAAATCTCTTTATTAGCAAATTAACTGTTTTGTTAAAAATTAATTTTTCATTAGTTGAAGATTCATTTTTTTAGGTGAAAATTTAACCATTTCATTATTGTTGCAAAATATCGTTATTATATAAAAGTTAAATAATGTTGTTGAAAATTTATGTATTTTCATGCAAATTTGTCTTTTTTTTGGTAAAAAATTAATCTCCTTGATTCAAAATTTATTTTGTTGAAAATTCGTCTTTTTTATCAAAAATCAATCTTCTTAAATTTGATTGATTTACTTCATTAAAAATTGGTTTTATGAGTTTAAATAGTTTTATTGGTAGAAAATTCAACTATTTTGTTTAATTTTTGTTCTATATTTCACAATCATGTTTGCATTAAGGAATTTAACTTCCATTTGCGGTTTAAATTCCATCCTGAGAAGTTTTAAATTAAAATGTTTGGCTTAAAAAATGAAGTTTATTTTCAATTCGTTTTTGGGTTGAATTTTTTTTTTATAATGAAAAATTGGAACCTCAAATTGAACTCAAAATTTTATTATTTTTGTAGGACATTTAACTATTTAATAAAAAAATTAACTTTTTTGTGAAATATATATTTTTTCTTTCATTTGAAAATTTTTAATATTTCCTATCAAATTTGCTTTTTTGGTTTGATAAGTCAACAATTATGGTTTGATTTTGTGTTCTCTCTTGACTGAACCTTTGTGGATAAGTTTGACTTTTTTCATTTAAGATAATAATCCTTGCCTGGCTGAAATATCATCTATTATGATATTCTTGATAATTAATCTTTTTTTTATGAAAAATTCAACTATTTGGTTGAAATTTGAACTTCTTCGCCGAAAATTGAACTATTTTGTAGGCTATTTTTCGTTTTGTATAGAAAATTCGTCCTTTGGATTGAAAATTTACCTTAATTTAAAAATTTCGCCTTTTTGATTTAGAAATTTAACTATTTTAATTTTAGTTTAAGTTTAATTTTTTTTCGAAAATTTGACCATTTGGTTGAAAGTTCAGCTTTGATGGCTTATAATTCATCCCTTTTGCTTCAAAGTTTAACTATTCGGTTGTAAATGTAACGTTTTTATTAAATATTAATTTTTTTTTGGTGAAAATTCCACTATTTTTTTAAAAAGTCATATTCTTTGTTCGACCATTCAAATTCATTTTCAATTCATGTTTTTAGAATGAAAATTCGTTCTTGGCTGAAAATTCTTCTCTGAAGGTTCAGAATTGAGCTATTGGGTTACAAAATTATCTCTTTTGCTTAAAAGTTCAAAAATTTGTCAAATAATAATTTGATTTAATTTAATAATAATTTAAATAATTCAATTTAATTAAAAATAATTGAAATTTGGTCTAAAATTATTTGGTTTGTTGGTTGAAAATTTAACTATTCAGATGAAAATTCATCTGTTTACATTCTCATCAGGGAAGCTATTATGTTTGTGTAAAATGTGACCCCCCCCATTTTTGGTCAAATATCCACGTTTTGAGACCCCCTGAATCCGAAAAGCAGGTTTTTACGAATATGTATGTATGCATGTATGTATGTTTTTATGTATTTATGTATGCATGTATGTATGTCTGTCTGTCTGTCTGTGAATACGATACGCTTAAAAGTATATTTTTTTCTAAAAGATTGGAATTTTTAGCTTCAAACTTTTTGATAGAAAATTAAGCCCTTTTGTTTGAAACTTTTCCTTTATTTTGGAACTGAAAGCATCCTTGTGGCAATCCTTCTGCTAAAAAAAAAGAAAATCACTCAGAAAATTTAATTTATTTAAATGAAATTTTGCACTCCCACCTCGAGGTCAAAGATTAATCTTTAAATATCCTTGTTACTTTTGTGCTTACAAAAAACTTGTTTAGAAAAATATTAGCCTGATTTTTTATAAAAAAATTAATTATAATTATTAAGACTTTCAATGTACTTAGGCTTGTAAATATTTTCTATGCGAATTTATTGGTACTTTACAAATTGTTTTAAAATTATTTTCATCATAATTCCATGTTTTAATTTAAACATAAATCAAAAACTACTAATTTACATACCACTAATCATAATACGTACTAATAAATTCGTATTGAATATACCCAGAAGTCTAGATACAAGCACGAAAGCAATGAAGATATATAAATTTTATCCTTTCACGTGGATGAGGCAGTGCAAGATTTCATTCATCATCATGGGAACTTTTCAAACTTGTCAATTTTTTGATAACCCTCTTATACATTAATTTTATTTAAAATAATTTACTCCACTATTATTCCCATATTTTTGTAAAAAAATGACCAATTTCCCCCTTTTTTAGTGCTAGCATTTTGGGAAATTTCAAATACTAATAATTCTATTAATTTAATTATTTAAAAATAAATGAGATTTTTTAATTATTTAAGTGATAAATATGAATTAATTAAATTAATAATAGTTTTGAGGATTGTAAAAGAAATTTATATAATTATTAAAATGATTCATTTTTTGGAGCCTAAAAAAATGTTTGTATGCTTTTTGTTTGATTTGAAGCATTTATCAAACAGGTTTTGTGACGTTACCCTGAAATATTCAAACTTTATGCGATTATTAACTGTAACGAAGAAGGGGAGGGGTGGAAAAAGTGTTCAAAATAGCGTGACTTAGTGTTTGAACGACTCCTATAGAAAAAGTCAGTAATTCTCCTTTTACGACGTGAAATATGTCCAAGAGGTTACTGATTGGCTAAGGTCCACCCTATACATGTGCAACAAGAAGTCATCCAATGTCAGTGTCAGGCTTACGTGCTCTCCAATTTCGTTGATTAAGGTGCGCGCACCTTGGCGTGCCGTCCCGATATCGTCCATTAATCTCGCATCGGTGAGTGCATCGCGAATCACATTCCTGAGAGCGATACGTGTGTCTCAGAACCCAAGAATTGGATGCAACGCGTTGGGACGCATTCCCACTAGCCAGTCAGTCACGAAGCATGTATGTGTGTGGCGTGGGTAATATACTCTGATCGATGGAATGATGTTCCTATCCACTTTGTTACAATCACTCTCTATAATGTACATTAAGATCATTTATGTTACTCTTAAAACCATCGGACACCTATGGATCAACAAATTCTGTTTCGAAAAATAAATATCTTAGGATGATAATTCCTTTTTCTGTATGAATAGCATACAGAAAAACTATTTTGTATTCATAAAATTTGTTCCCTGCTATCTCCTTTCACGGCCTCTAATTCCCCGACTTTTCGTTAAGTCTCCTTCCCCACTCACTTTCCTCTACACACCCTCACTTTGTTCTTACACCTCCCCTCGTTTCATTGTCATTCTCCACCTCTCACTTCGCCCGTCAGTTTTGCTAATTCACACATCTTCGCTTCTCCTACTTTCCCTCTAATCAATTTGTATACTTTCCCTTCCCTTATTTCATTATACTTGTCTACTCTCACTTTCCTTCGCTCCTTCTAATCTCTATACTTCCTCTTCCTCGTCATACTATCTGCGTTACTTTTTCCTTCTCGTCACTTCTTTCCACTACTTCTACTCTTCCCTCACTTCTCCTACTTCCTCCCCCCACACTTTCCAGACTTCCTACTTTCTTATTTCCGTGCTACCCTGAATTAACCCCCTAGATTCTCAACTGCCCGTCTGGTTCCCTTTTCCTTTTTACCTTTTTTTTTTACAAAAAACTATTATATCGCTTATCTCATGACACTCCTACAACCCGGTCACAATACCCTCTGTCTGATAAATCTTGCCAGGCCTTCTGCTATTCCACCAATATCAGCCCCTCCTCAGCCCAAATTATGACTCTCGTCCCATATTACGCCTTCCTCCTGCAACCGTGTCTCAATTACCTCTACCCTCTACCCTCGTCCCCTTTCCCACTCACTCATCATATATCGCTTTTCCAATCTCTTTAATTCTCATCAATACCCCTCTGTTTTATGGCTTTTTGTAATACCCCTCTATCCCTCCAGCTTCACCAGACATTGGAATTTTCTATTGGAAGCAAATTTTTGGGAGGTTTCATACATTTTTTACATTCTTATCAGATAAGTTATTAGATTTGTGTAAAACTCGAGTCCCCCCCCCCCCGTTTTTGTTGATTATCCGCGTTTTGAGACCCCCTGAATTCAACAAATCTGCCCGCATCGTGGGCACAGACGCACCTAGAATGCACCTCGGTTTGATCTCGCGCTTCGCGCTTGATAATTGATTACCTCATGCTTCGCGCTCAGATTTATTTACACCTCGCATTTTGCGCTCGTATATTCTTTCTTTGAATTTGGAATGCTTGAATAAAACATTATCAAAAAGTATGCTCAACTTTTGATAGACATTTGAAAATGTATATTTTGTGGAATGTCTTAAAATGAATAACAAAATAGAATCCTTTTTCAGACATTTTCCTCTCTCTTGTGTTTTTATGCAAAAACTAGGGTTTTTGCTTTCCTATTATTTTTTATGGATAAAGCAAAATATCCTACAATTCTTCTTTTAGGTTTTTTTACGTATCTCGCGTCTTTGGTGTAATATTGGAATTTTTTATTTTCTACATGATACTTATGACAAATAAAAACCAAATGACGAGTCCTATCTAAAAATCGTGAAGAGAAATTTTCTAGGATTTTTTAAAAGCTATAATTTTTCATAAAGATTTGTTTTTTCGTATTTTGTGTCGTTTGGTTCCAAAATCTGAATGTTGGAGTGCCAAATTTCGGATAATTCCAATACATTTTTAATCAAAATGATAAGAATGTAATAAATAATAACAAATTTTTATCTCTTTTTTGGGTGAACAACTTTCTTCTATCAATTTTTTTACCTTTTGTTCTTTTTCCACCAATTTTTGATTTTTATTTGTATTAAAATTTTTATGATTGAAACAAAAACTACGCGTTTTATCAAAAAGTGATTTATTGAAATTTTGTGGCTCTTTTTCGGGTAAACAGTTTTTGTTGGATCATGCTTTTCGTCACTTAAGTCGTTTTTTCAAAAATTTAATTATTTTATTTTCAAGTTGGTTTTCACGAATAAAACAAAAATTATGCGTCCTATCATCTTTTTGTGTATCTTGCATAGTTTTACCACAAAATAGAATTTTTAATTATTTTTTTGTGCAATAAATATCTGAATTTTCGATTTTTTAAGAAAATCCAACAAGTGGTTATAATTATCTTATAGGGCTTTTAAAAAGCAACGTTTTTATTTTTCTAACCTTTTCATATCGTGCGTTATTTGGATTCGGATTTTTATTTTTAATTGATTTTTTAAATCTTTAAATGCTATAACTTTGATAATTTTTTTATCAAAAAAAGTGATAAAAATTAATTTTTTGGCTTTCTGAGTCCTACGAATAACCGTACATAAAAATTTTAAATCTAAAATAAATGGTCCCAAAAATGATGAAAATGATCTAAATTTTTAAATTTTTATCCAACTAACGAAATCGCCAGGTTTAGGCCCTAAAATATTTATCTAAAGATATTTTTGATCTGTTCATTTTTACCAAAGTTATCGTGTTTGCAGATGGACAGGCAGACAGTCGCAATCGTCAAAACTTTATTTTCGTATTCAGGGGGTCTCAAAACTTGGACATCAGTTGAAAAACTATTGGGTAAAATTGAGGATAATTCTAATACTTTCTCAATTGTGAATTATGACAATGTAAAAATAGGTATTTACGAATGTGCCTGTTTGTTTATTTAAACAGCGCACGATATTTTCATAGCACAGAAAACAATGAAAAATGAAAAAGTCCATTTTGGGCTCAAACTATAAAAGATGCAAAAAAAGATGAAAAGACTAAAACTGTGTACCCAACAAAGATCCACAATAATTTTTGATGTCATGCGTAGTTTTTTTTTATTTGTGAAAAACACCATTAAAAATGAAGAAAATAAATTTTTCGGAAAACGAACGTATGGTACGAAAAAAATTAATTGACGAAGGATGTTCATCACAAAAGGAACTACAACTTCTTAATTTATAATTTTTAGAAAGAAAAAATAAATTTCTTTCCATCGTAAAAAATAAGATTAAAAACAAGCAAATTAAATTTTTCGAAAGACGACACAAGCGATGAGAAAAGAAATGAAAATACAAAAGTTGTTTGACCGAGAAGGTATACAAATTTTTAATAAGATCTTGTTATAAAAATAGATTAAAAATAAAGAAATTAATTTTTTGGGAAAACGATACAATATCGATACAATAAACTATCTGAATAAGTAGTTTCAGCCCGCGGTAGAGAAATTGGCTCATATTCCAGCGGAGCTAGAGAGCGTTTTTTTCACAATCTTAAAAATTGATCAATATTTTAATAATATTGATTATGACCAAGTAGACAAACAAAATTAACATCTTAAACTATAATGTAGAAAAGTTTCCATTTTGGACAAAAACGAGAGGCTTACGTGATGAGATTGTGTTCTTTAAAGAAAAATGAGCTTTAATAAAAGAGAATTCACAATCACTAAATTGCAGTTGTTGATGCTTAGACTCTTAATTTTGAAAGGGCTGCGTGCACTTATGTTGGAGAAGTACAAATCCCGGACGCGAAGCGCAAGATAAACATATTATATTGATTATATTGACTGTATTGATTGACAATTTTTAATTTAAAAATATGAAGGTTCACTGCCAGAAACATTCTAGATTTTATAGAACATTCTAAAGGGCCTTCTATAAACCACATGATTCGTTAGGTAGGGGAGGAGGTTTTAATCTAGTTCTACACAATAGCGAAAAACTACAGAAAAAATCGGAAAAACGGGCCACGTAGGGAGGAAGAGGTAAAAAACTTCCTGAACATATGTCTCGTTGTTTGTGGAAGGCCCAAATGGTCACTGATTTCTAATTAGTTTATCCTAGGTCCGTCCGCTCAGCGCCGCCACCAAGGCAAATTATAAAATGGAATACGCCATATTTTGTTGCTTTTTTTTGCTAATTTTATGCTACAAAAATTTTTTTTGCTCTTTAAACTTCAGAGAAAAGGGTGGCGGCGCTAGTAGGACGTCCATTCAGCGCTGCCACCTACGAAAACTCACTAAAAATAATTATAATGCGATAAACAGTGAGTGGAGACTTTTTTCTTTTTTTTGCTCTATGATGACATATATTACGTTCCCCAAAAAACTACCCCTATGCAGCAGAACATTTATATGTATGAAAAAAGCATTAAAAATAATCAAACTTAGAAGAAACTGTTAGTTGATATTTTTTTGCTCTTTTTTTGCTCTGCGATAATATATAATGCGTTCCCCAAAAACTACCACTAAGTCATACATACATACATACCCCTCGTCATCAAAAACGTTTTAAAAGTTGGAAAACCACCTTGAACAATGCAAAAATGATTTAGAACTCTAAACTGATTACATGGCACTTTAAAATTTCCCCCTCTTCATAATTTTTCCAAAAAACTACCCTTACACGTGAACCTATGCAGCGGAACATTTATATGCATGAAAAAAGCATACAAATAATAAAACTTAGAAAACACTGTTAGTTGATATTTTTTTGCTCTTTTGTTGCTCTCTAATAATATATAATACGCTCCCGAGAAACTACCCCTAAGTCATACATACCCTCCCCTCGGCATCAAAAACGTTTTGCATGTTGTAAAACCACCTTGAACAATGTAAAAATGATTTAGAACTCCAAATTAATTACATAGCACTTAAAAATTTCTCCCTTTTTATAATTTTCCTGAAAAACTACCCTTCCACGTTAACGTATGCAGCAGCACAATTATATGTATGAAAAAATCCTAAAAAATAATAAAGCTTAGAAGACACTGTTAGCTGATATTTTTTGCTCTTTTTTTGCTCTGCGATAATATATAATGTATTCCCCAAAAACTATCCCTAAGTGGAAGAAGAGTTTTCGTCGGTGGCGGCGGTAAGTGGACGTCCTGCTAGTGCCGCCACCCTTCTCTCCGAAGCTTAAAGAGCAAAAAAATTATTTTTTTTTAGCATAAAATTAGCAAAAAAAAAGCAAAAAAATATGGCTTATTCCATTTTATAATTTGCCTTGGTGGCGGCGCTGCGTGGACGGACCTGTTTATCCTGAAATTACGAAACGCTAACTGAATCCTTTAAATTTATTTTAAAAATTACGAAAAAAATACGAAACCTAAAATTAGGCTATTTTTTATGCAGGTCGGTATAACTTAGTAGAAAAAGATTTCTGTCGTCAAATTTTAAAGGGTTGCAGTGCAAAACTATTTAAACAAATAAAATCGGAAATTTTTATGACAACGAAAAATAAAAGCAAAAAATTTTCCAGCTAGAAAAAGTGATGGGAGCTAGGGAGTAAGGGAAGGATGATGAGGAAAGTAGACAGAGGAACCGTGTGGGCGGAAAAGTAGGGATGAATTAGGGGAGGGAAAGTGTGTGTGCAAAATTAAGGGAAGGCAAGTAAAAGAAAGGGAAGGGGTTGTAAGGTAAATAGGACTGGGGAAGCAGAGAGGGAAAGTAGGGAAGAGGAAGGTTAGGATAGTGATAATGGGGGAATTGAGAGGTGAAGAAGTAGGGGAGAACAAATAAAATAAAATGGAAGAGGATAAGAACAGGATAGGATAAACAGAACAAGTTGAGAGAGGAAGAGATTTGGAATTTTTCTAAGTGAAATAAAAATATACAAGATTTACATTTTGAATACTGCATTAAATATGCTACAAAATCCTTTTTTGTAGATACCTGTTGCACATTTTGATTGACGTTTTGTTTTTGAAGAATGATACTCTTCAAGTATCACATTTGTTTCCTGGTAGGGTAGAGGAGGAGAAGTAGGGGATTGAAAATAGGTGTGGTACTGGAGTGGGGAGGAAAAGAATGGGAGGAGAGGGATGTGAAAGTAATTGCAGGGAAAGTAGAGGAAGTTTTCGAATGAAGTGTGGTGATGGGGAAGTAGGGTTGAAGTAGGAGAAGGGAAGTGTGTGAGAGATCCAAAAGGAGAGGAAGTAGAATAGAAGGATCATCATAGTAATGTAAACAGGACAATGAAAGTAGGGGGGAAGATAAGATAGATTAGGACCCGATGATTGGAGGGAAAGTAAGGGAACGGTAAATAGGGGATATTGGCGAATGAAATGTGGTGATGGGGAAATGGGTATGAAGTACAAGAGGGGAATTTTGTGAGAAAGAGCGAAAGGGAGAGGAAGTAAAAGAGGAGGATAAGGATAGTGGTGGTAAATAGGGCAAGGAAAGTAGGGGAGGAGAAATCAGATACGATAAGACCTGATAGGAAAGAAACAGGATAGGATAGAAAGAGGTGCGATAGACGGAGAATAAAAATTTTAAAGTTAAACATTTTCAATACTGCATTAAATAAGTTAGAAAAACGTTTTTCGTAGCTGTATGTCGCCATTTCGATGTATTGTTTTTTAAAGAGTGAGACTCTTCAAGTCTAAAATTTTTCCCCAAAAGGGGATAGGAGGAGAAGTAGGAGATTAGAAATATATCTTGTGAGGTAATTCATAAAATACGTGATACGTTTAGGGGGGGGGGGG
>NC_046662.1:43368642-43385239 GCF_010883055.1 Belonocnema kinseyi | reverse complement strand
AGAAGTTCCTGAAAAATATATCACGTTTTTTGTGAATGTCCCCTGAAGTAGGGATGAAGTTAGGAGAAGAGAAGCGAGTGAGGGAACGAAAGGAAGTAAAAGAGGAGGATGAGGATAGTGGTGGTAAATAGGACACTGAAAGTAGGGCAGGAGAGTTGATATAAGATAGGACCGGAAAGAACAGGAACAGGGTAGGATAGAAAGAAGTATCGAGAGAGGAGGAGAGTGGGAAATTTTATACTCAAAATAAAAATATTAAAGTTAAACCTTTTTAATACTGCATTAAATGAGTTACAAGAACGTTTTTCGCAGCTGTATGTCGCCCACTTTGATTGATGTTTTGTTTTTGAAAAGTGAGACTCTTCAAATATGAAATTATTTTCCCGGTAGGGGAAAGCAGGAGAAGTAGGATATTGGAAATAGGTATAGTAATGCATTTGTGTAGGACGGCATGGGAGGGGAGGAATAAAGAAGTGATTTGAGGGAAAGTGAGGGGCCGGGAAGTAAGGGAAGTTGGCGAATAAAGTGTGTCAATGGGGAAGTAGGTATGAAGTAAAAGAGTGGAAGTTCGTGAGGGAACGAAAGGGAGAGAAAGTAAAAAAAGGGAATCAGGATAGTGCTGGTAAATAGGGCAATGGAAGTAGGGGATGAGAAATGAGATAAGATAGGACCGGATAGGACCAGATAGGATAGGAACAGGATAGGATAGAATGAAGTGTTGAGAGAGCAGGAGAATCAGACATTTTCTACGCGAAATAAAAATATAAAGTCAAACATTTTAAATACTACATTAAATAAGTTACAAAACCGTTTTTCGTAGCTGCATGTCGCCCACGTTGACTAACTTTTTGTTTTTAAAGGACACTCTTAAAATAACGAAACCGTTCAGTAAACAAAAAGAAGACGATTCTTACCACGAACAAAGAATTCCAAGTATCGAATATCGACATATTGCGTGTAAGAATGACGCAAGTAAGATCATGAACAGTCGTCGATATGCGGAGACGTCTTGGCAAATTTTCTTTGCACGCATGCCTGGATACGCGTCTCCATAATCAGTGACAAGCTCGTATGCACGACGCAAGAAATTCAAATCGGCAGAAGCAAAAAGCAACCGGACCCGAGCTATTTTCTTAAACACGTCTTAAATTCCAGCTAATAATTGAGCAGCTGAACGTCTGGGCGGGGAAACAGGAATTATGCAAATCGCGTTAGATCGGGATCATGTCCCCAGGGCGCGACGTGCGAGTCGAGAAAGGTGGAAAGGAGCATAAGGAGAATATATAGAAAATAAGGGTAAAAGGAGCAAGAGGGAGATCAGGAAGAAGGAGAATAATCTGATGGAAAGCAGAGAGAGAAGGAGAGACATGGAGTAAAGTTAGGTCCAATCTTCGAGGCTCACCCCTGCATTGTGATTGCTGTAATTGGTAATGGTGGTCGAGCATTTTGCCATCTGGTGTCAAAAATGAGAACTAAAAAGGAGAATTTAAGAAATTTAAAGTAGATTAAAATCAAATTTAAAATTCTTTTTAACCTCTAATAATAAAGTTAAAGTAAAGAATCCCTGAAAAAAATAAGAATCGAAGGATCGAATTTAGATAATAAGTATTTATAGAAAGCAAAGTGTTATGTATTGAACTTCCATCTTAAACAGTAAAAAAAAACATTTTTTGTCATCAATTCTAAACTGAAAAAACAATTATTTTATATTTTATTTTTGTTTTAAAGCATTATAATCTTAGGTGAACTTTATATTATGTATATATCCAAAATACATGATCCAGATTATACAAATAATATGAAGAATAGTCCCTTGCAGATTAAATACGGATTCTAACCTAACTTTGAGGCCAGAATTTTTCTTAGGAAAAAGTTGCTTTAACTCTACAAAACAATCGTAAAAGTATTTGTATGCAGAAATTAAAGTGCATCTACAAAATCCTACCTGTTCTTTCTAGTTTTGATGTTTGAAATAAAAAATAAATAAAAATTTCTTTGTATTGAAAATAAAATCGTTTGACTTTAATAAATAATTTTACCTTGTTTGAATAAAGGAAATTATGTCGAATGAAATAAATTTGTTTGAAGGAAAACAGTTTTTTATGACGCCCAAGGAGAACAAAAATTTTTGTGAGTTGAAATTTTTTTTTACGTGTCATAATAAAAAAAAAAGATCTTGGAAAGAAATGGTATGTATATTCTACATAATCCTATTTCAAAAATATCGCCCTTCGAAGATCGAACTTCGAAAATTAGATAAATATACAAATATGTTGCAATTAAAATTTAGGCCACAAAAATATTACTGTTTTTAGATTTGGTTAATGCAACACTTATTTGAAACTTAAATAACGTCTATCATACATATTTTATCGTTACTTTTAGAGAGCAATAATTTTGGAAAAATGTTAAATAAGTATCCCACTAAACAGGTATGATAAAAACGTTATTTTTGTGGGTATTTTGAAAAATTATAACTACTCTCAATATTTATGATGAAATTTTGCGTCTTATTAGTATAAGTTGAAGGCAAAATGCCAATTTTATTAAAAGATATTGTAAGAAAAAATCAGACACCGACGTTTTACAAAAATTGGAATAACTCGTAAATATTAACAACAAATATTTTATAAAATATAAATAAAAAAATTGTTTATTAGAAAAGTTTGGATGGGAAGAAAATTTAAAAATAACGTATAAATAATTACAATCCAAACGATAATCTACATTCTTTAACGGATGAAATTAGATTCAATAGACTAAACTAATTTCACACAATAAATTAATTTAATTAAATAAATTTAATTTAATAGCAAAAATTTAACCTTAATTTAAAAATCTTGTTATTAAGTGTGATAATAAACCAGAATTTCTTAGATAGCAATTATGGATGATTGCCAAAAAGTTGACCACGTTAAGCCCCAGTCATTTTCCAATGTGAATTCGAATAATAAAATTTTTCTAAAATTATCTCAGTAAATTACTTATATTTAAGAACAAATTGGAGAAGTTTTAAAATTCAAACGACATTGTGTAAAAATAATAAGTAAAAAAGTACGATAAATTTTTTGTCACTCACCTGTCCGAACCTACAAATTAAAATTAAAAAATGCTAAATAATATTAAAACCAGTTTTTAAATAATGGCAATGAAAAAGATAAAAATTAAAAGCTGAGTGCAAAATTTCAGAGCGGAGAAAATTAAAAATAATTTTAACTTCTATCCCACATTTTTTTTCTGATCAAACTTCATTGCTATTTTAGAATAAAACGCAAAAATAATTATTCAAACCATTAACTTTAAATCTAAATAATAGTATGATGATCACTATTTTTATATAATATTTTTTATAAAATGTCGTGCAAAGCTCCATATTAATTTTTCAAACTAGAAAATAAGATAATTTGTTTGAATCGCTTAAGTCAAAATTAAATAAATCAGGAAAATTGTCATTTTTTTATAATTCACAATATTTTTTCTTTTTAGCTTATACTTAAATTTCTTTTTTTTCCATATTCATCAAAAATATAGTTCTTGATATATTTGTTTTATATTTTCATATACTCTCTTGGGCTACGTTTGATATAAATAAATATTTTAGCCGGTTTGAAATTTTTTTTTGTATTCGAAAATCTCATTTAAATGAGGGTCAACTTTTTAGCTTTCACACTGATTTATTTCAACTGCTTCTACTCTTAAATTACCAACCTTTAAAGATTTAATTTCTAAAATTTGATAATTAAATATATTTAAAATTTTTCCAAGCAGAACTTAAAATTGAATTACAAATTTTGTAAACTCGAAATTTGTGATTGAAATTTCAAACCCCTTTATGTTAATATTGAAATGACAACACGTTTAAAATGTTTAATTGTAATGCCATTTTAGCTTTTATTCTAGAAAAAGGCAATTATTTGTGTAAGTGAACAGATTTAAGATTAAGTAGTAAATTATTGTTGTGCCCATACACTTTGGAATCACATAGTTAGTGAATAAATGTGTGTTTGGTAAGACGCGTACCTAATACATACAATTTTATTAAGTCAGAACTTAAAATTTTCTTACCAAAAAAGTTTAAAATTAATATGAAATGCTTTAAATTCCTAAGATTTCAAGTGAAAATGTAATTCATTTAGAAAAAAATAGTTGAATTTATAATTTAAAAAAAAATTATTTTTTACTAAAAGAGATGAACTTTTAACCCGAAAAGTGGAATTGTCAACAGAAAAATGAATTTTTTACCAGTAGATTGAACCACTAGATAGTTAGACTTTTAAGTAAAAGAACAGAATTTTTAACAAAATAGTTGACCAGATTTTCAACAAATAAAGATTTTTCAGTCAAGAACAAGAAATAAGCTGATTCAAGTTTTTGAGGTTGCAAGTTAAATTTTCAGTTCAAAAATGATTTTTTATCAGAAAAAAAACTAACGAATTTTCATTTCAAATGATGAAACTGAAAAAAAGACTTTCTAACGAATTGGTTACAACTTTAGTCAAAAAGATAAATTTTCAACCAGAAAAGATGAATTTTCAACAAACAATGACATTCAAGCCAAAAAGATGTTAATTTTTAATAAAAACAGTTGAATCCAACCAACAAAGACGAATTTTTAACAAAAATTTGGATCCTGAAACAAAGAAGATTCATTTTCAAACAAGTAGTTGAAGTTTCTCAAAAAAGATGAAATCTCTAGTGAAAACTGAATTTTTTAACGAAAAAGACGAATTTTCAACCAAAAAGAATCACTTTCTTACAAAATTGTTGTGTTCTCAACGAAATAATGAACCTTTCAACTAAAAGTGCAGTTGTCGTTAAATATTTCAGAAAAACGTCAACTTTTTCGCAATTATCTGAAATATGATAGTTATAAACCACAATGAATTGTTTAAAGAACTCTTTTTCTGAACTTAAATTAATTATTACTTAACTCTAATAGAAAAGTGGTAAAAAAGTTTCACATTTTACAAAAAAAAAAAACCATAACTGCCTAGCCTTAATAAAGAAAAAGATAGCTATAAACAAACATAATTTGTTTAAGCAATGATTGTTGATAAATTGAATCATGTATAAAATCCTTCAAAGTTAAAAATGGAGAAAAAGTTAAAATTTTCAGAAAAAATCTCAATTTCTGGAATCACTCACAGTAAATATTTAAAAAAATAATAATAAATTATTTGAAAAATTATGGTTATTAAATTTAACTAACTACTGGGTCGATATAATTGCAAATTGGATAAAAATTACAATTTTCTTGAAAAAACGTCGACTTTCTATCTCTATTCTAACAGAAAATTGCTAAAAACAATTATAAGTTTTTTAAGAAATTTATGTTACCGTCTTATTTTCAGTATAAAGTAGTATTTTATCTTTTAAAAACGATTTTCAATCAAAAAGCTGAAAGAAGTTATAATTAGTGCCAAAAACTTGAAAACCCATATTTTTAACTCATGGGAGTTTTTGAATTCCTATAAAATAGATTTATGGGGATGATTTTTAAAAAGTAATATTTTATTTGTGTTTTATGGCTGATCGTAAAGGGAAACGTTTTTGGCGCTAATTATGACTTTTTTCATTTGTTTAACTCAAATTGTTTCTAATACACGAAATGCTATTTTATACTGATCCGCAAATAATTACATAAATTGTTTAAACAATTTAGTAATGCTTTTAGCAACTTGCACTTAAAATAGAGATAGAAAGTCGCAGTTTTTTTTAAAGTTTTAATTTCAGTCAATTTTTATTTATACTTGAGTAATATATAGTTGATTTTAACAAGTATACTTTTCAAACAATTTATTATTATTGTTAATAATATTCTCTCTAAATAATGCTAGAAATTGCGGGTTTTTCTACATTTTCTAACTTTTCTCTACTTTTAATTTGGATTGAGTTAATATTTAATTCAATTCAGCGAAAATTATTGTTTCAACAAATTACTATTGTTTATAGCCTTCTTTGAACTGATGCTTTATTGATAAAATACAATGAATTTGAACGAAGAAACTTAATTTGACAAAATAATCTAACTGGAGTGTATAATTCCATACAGAAATTCAAAAAAATATTTTTTCATTTGAAAAGCGCGCCAGAGGAAAAAATACTGAGCTTTCCTCAGTTGGCAGCACTAACTAGTGCATGTTTCCGGTTTCGCTTGTTCCGCGCTATTTTTTCACGTTCGTTCGCCGCGATCTCAACCGCCGTCGTGGGTCAAGCTGTAAGGTTTATTAAATATAATTTATTTTTAACAAACCGAAGTACAAAATTCGTCTTAATTTAGATACTTGGTTTCGTTGGTTAGTCGGAGCCGTGTCTCGTTTAAAATCTCGCGATCGAGTTAAAAAAAGTTTAAATTATTTTTAACACAAAAGCGCACATTTTTCTGAAAAGTTTGTTTTAATTTAGATAAACGGTGCTTTGTTTTCTAAAAACGTGTCTGTTCTTGTCGGAATTTCTTCACATGGTCCGAGCCATCATTTTTTTGAAGACTCGCCTTTGAGTTTTACGAAATCGTTTGATTTCGTCGTTTTGTGAAAGCGTTTTTGTGAATTCATGTAGTGAGAAGTTACTACCAAAGTCAGAATGTTAGTATAGATGTGGGAGAAATGGTGAGTTATAATTTTGATGGACGGCAAATGCTTAAAATAACCTTCAAAAAGGCAATGAACCTCGAGTGCAGTAGGATGATCTAACATTTTTTTCTCTCAAAACTTCGTAAATATCGCTCCCAAATTTTGTCGAATCCACAAAAAGTAAATAAGTTTTTTAAAAAAATTATTGGCTCCTTTTTTTGATTAAGCTAATTTCTAAAAATGGATTTCGATGTGTTTTTTTTTTTTTTTTTTTTGAATCACGGATTTGAAATTTTTCAATCGATATCGAACAGTTTTCTAGATATTGATTTTTGTTTGTAAATTGAAAATCGGATAATGCAGGTCGCACCCCTGCCCCTTTTCCAGCACTTTATGGGGGACAGAAATCCAACTCTATGACTGGTTACTAAAATAATGTAAAGACACAACCCTACCCTTTTTCACGGCATAATGGGGGGGGGGGGGGGGCAAGAAGGCACTCATGTCGCTGATCACATAAATAATGGAAGGTCGTACCGCTATCCCTTTTCTAGCACTTCATAAGGGGGACGGGGTAGCACTTCTGTGACTGGTCACAGAATTAAAAAAAAAGAAAAAATCAAAATATCGAACAATTTTCAGACTCTATCCAAAATTACTTTAGAAGAAGATACATATAATTATTACCTCTCTCTAATTACAAAATTAACTAAAAATGACAAATTTTGTAAACAAACTGCAACTTTATAATATTATTCCAAGAGAATATTATTAAATTAAAAATAAATGGTTTAAAAATTATTTATGAAAGATTGACTTCGCTATTGCTTCACTCTAACTGAAAAGTCGAAAATAAGTTCAAAAATTTGGAAAAAAACCACGGAAACGTCTTTTTCCCTTATGGGAAATCGGTGTGAAACTTCACTGGGCTTGCGGTACATATAAATATAATTAAAAAAAGACGCATTTATTTTTTAGTTGATATGGCCCAATTTTTAAGCGACATATTTGGAAATTTCAAGATGAAAAATTTTCCTTGCCTGACGCACTCGCATACTTCAAACACGTTTTTCTCAAAATAACGTTTTGGGCAACTTGTCACACGATTTCTCCGGAACCAGTGGCCGATCCTTCTGAAATTTTGATCACACATCCTACACATAACTGCTTACAAAATGACCTATTATAATGTCAAAATTTTCAGTTTTATTATTTTTATTTGTTACAAAAAACAGCACAAAAAAATTTGTTTTTCGATTATTTTGGTTTTTATTAAATAAAATTTACAAAATTTGTTAAAAATTAATATCCATAGGTTATTTTGCAGCCACTTTCATATGAAATCCAAAGCACTTTGATTTTTTTGCTTTCAATAACCCATTGCCGAGATATCATGTGGCCGCCAAACTGCCTCCAAATTATGGCGTTCCATTCAAATACGGATTTTGTATACAAAACTTGGAAAAAATAAATATAAAAAATTTTTGTTTTATATTTAAAGATATTATTTATCATATGTATTAATTTTTATATCCATATCTTTCATAGCATGCTCACAAAAAATTCGCAAAAATAGCATATTTTTTAGCCTACCAACTAGACTACACCCTTAAGCTGCCACCAGACAGTAACGTCCTAACCGACATTAATCATATACTTCGCAGAAACCCAAATTACCGACTAATAATAGATTAGATACCTACATTATCAATTGATGGTAGGGTAGAAACCTACATTATAGACTGGCAATAAAATAGAAATTTGCATTACTCTTAGCCGATAATTCCACAATCTTCATTGTTTTTATTCGATAATATCAGAATGTAGATTGCCTTCAGTCGATAATGTCGGAATCTAGATTACCTAAATTCGATAAAGTATGAATTTAGATCACCTACAGTCGGTAAAGCAGAAATATGAGGAGATTCTTATAAAACATTTAAACTAGTTTTACCAGTAACCAATTGATGCTTCTTTCTTAGGTCTTTTGTTAGCCTAGTTGCCACAACACAGGAGCTAGCGAGAATGGAGAATTTGCTACATGATTAGGAACTGTGCTTACATTACGTAATAGCTCAAGGGGATGGGGGATCAACAAATTTCATTGAAATTGTTACAATAGAGGGAGGGGATCCTTTACTCATATAAGCGATTTTTGCAAATTTTTCTCGTAAATATTATCTTTCTATTTACAATTTTATTATTTGGTTAAAAATTTATCAATATTCTTGGAAATAATTCCTTTTGAGTTGAAGCTTCGACTGTTCTGTTAAAAATCGTCTTTTTGGAGTAAAAATTTCATTCTTTTCGTCGAACAAGAATCTTTTGTTAAAAATTTATATTGGTTGCTGATAATTTTGTGGCTGCAATCTCTTTGGTATAAAAAAACTTTTTTGAAAATGGTTCTTTTCGATATAAATATTCACCTGATGTAGTAGAAAATACAATTTTTCTTAGACATTAATGCAACTGCTTGTTCGAAAATTTAATAATCTGGTTAAAAACTAATACTTTTTTGTTAAAAATTCCACTATGTGCCAGAAAATTCACTTATTTTTTACAATGTTTATTTTCGTATTGAAAAGTGAACTGAAATATTCTTTGGATGCAAAGTTTACCTATTTTTTTTTTTAATTAATATTTTTTTTTAAGAGAAATTTTATCTTTCTTTAATATAAATGTAACTGTTTAGTTGAAAATCCAACCCGTTTTCAAAAGTTTGTCTCTTTTTTTGAAAATTCACTTGCTTTAGCTGAATTGTCATTTTTATGGGATAAAAATGCAACTGTTTGGTTGAAAATTAAACCTTATTGTTAGATAATCACACTTTTTGGATTAAAATTCTACTGATTTGTCTCAAATTTAATTTTTGATTAGAATGTATATTTTGGTGTTGAAAAATGAACTCAAATCTTTCCTGGATAAAAGTTAAAATTTAGAAATAAGTCTTCTCGTTTGTTATTTTTAAAAATTTATCTATTTTAGTACAAATTTCATATTGCTTTGATAAAAATGCAACTATTTGGTAGAGAATTCAATTATTTTGTTCAAAATTATTTTTATTGGTTGGAAGAATTCGTCACGTTGGATTAAAAAGTTAGTTTTTTTCGTAGGTCTTTTGTTTGTTTAAAAAATTATATTTTGATCTTAAAACGTCAACTGGAAGCTTTTCTGAATACTAATTTAACTATTTCAAACAAATTACTTTTTAAAATAAAAATAGATTTTTAAAATAAAAATTCAGCTTTTTCGAGAGAAATTTGACCTTTTTTCGATAAAAATGCAATTTTTTGATAGAAAAGTCAACAATTTGGTTAAAAAGTCATACTTTTTAAATAAAAATTCGTGTTTTTGGATTGAAAATTCAATTTTTTTCGTAAAAACTTATTTTTTGCTTAAAAATTAATATTTTGATTGTAAAAAGTCTGCTAAAATCTTTTTTAACAGAAAATTAAATTTTTTTTTGAACAATATTTTGGTTAAAATCTATTATTCTCAACTTGAGTATTAAACCATTTCATTTGAAAGATTTAGTTGAATCACTTTGTTAGGAAATTATTTTTCTTTGTTCAAGATTTCTAGTTTAATTGGAAATTCATCTTTTAGGGTGAAAGTTAAACTATTGGTGGCGTCAAAATTAATCAGTTTTGTGGAAAATTAATTTTTTGCTGTAAAGTCATATTTTTTGTTTGAAAATTCAATTTTTATGTAGAAAATTTGGCTTTTGGATTTAAGGTTGAAACAATTTAGATCAAACTTTATGTTTATTTGAAGTAAAAACTCTTAATTTGTTAAAAATTTGTCTTTTTAGTTAAAAAAATATTTCTTTATTGTTTACAATTTTTATTTTCGTATTGGAAAATGAACTGGAATCTTCTTTGGATGCAATTTTAACTATTTTTTTAAATTCATATATTTTATAAGTAATTTCATCCTTCCTAAATATAAATGCAACTGTTTAGTTGATAATTCAACTCTTTTTCTTAAGTTTGTCTCTTTAATTTGAAAATTCACTTACTTTAGCTGAATTTTCATTTTTATTCCATAAAAATGCAACTCTTTGGTTGAAAAATAAACCTTATTGTTAAGAAGTCATACTTTTTGAGAATTCAACTATTTTGTTACAAATTCATTCCTATTGGTTAGAAAAATTCAGCGCGTTGGATTGAAAATTCCGTTTTTTTTGTATACTTATTTGTTGTTAAATAAAATCATATTTTGATCTTACAACGTCAACTCGAAGCTATTTTAGATACAAATTTAACTATTTAAAAAGAATGATTTTTTAAATAAAAATCCAGCTGTCTTAAGAGAAATTTTACCTTTTTTGGATAAAGATACAATTTTTTGGTAGAGAAATCAATTATTTCGTTTAAAAGTCATACTTTTCAGTAAAAATTCCTGTTTTTGGATAGAAAATTTAATTTTTTTTCATAGTAACTTATTTTTTGTTTCAAAATTAATATTTTTATCCTAAAAAGTATACTTAAATTCTTTTCAACAGAAAATTTAACAAAAAACTTATATTTGTTAGTTGAAAATTCAATTATTTTGTTGAAAAGCAATCTTTTGTGGTACAAGAGACATTTCTTCGTTTGAAATAATTTAAAGAATTAAAAATTTTTAATTCTGTATCTGAAATACTATTTGATTCTGTTTATAAAATATTATCTGTTAAAAGTATTCAAGACTAGAATGCTGGCACTTGAATATTAATAATTAAGAATGTTGAAAATAAAGTTCTCGGACAGCATGCCTAATACTAGTAGCAATAACTAGCAAAAAATTTCTGAAAACTAAAAATTACGTACATAAATAGGGGGTTTTGGCAAATTAATATTCACCCAATGGATTCTCAATGGCAAGTTTGTGACATTAAAAAAAATCGCAATTCTCATTATATCTCCTTATAATTATATCCAGTTTGTCAACATAAATTCTTTAATGGCAGAAATCATTGAAAAATCATTTAATATTATTTAGAAAAAATATATATTTCGCATACAAAATATTATTTCTTCCTTTTTGTATGTAAAAACTAGCGTTTAATGTTTCCCCTATATTTTGATTTCTTCGTGAAAAATATATCCTTCTCTTCTTATGATCTTTTGCTTTGAACAAATATTAATCAATAAATTACAGCAATAATCGTGGTTTGAACAATGGGTCATTGTTAACTGTTATTAAGGCAGTAACAAATATTCATGACCTTAAAAATATAAATTTCGATCTCTCTCGGTGGAAACACACCATAAGGTCGGGAGCAATCTCATGGGGCCAGCAGGGCATAGCAGGGCGAGGCGCATCGTATCGCAACGGTGCCTCGTGCAACTGGTTCGAACGTATTCGCCTAGTGCATAGGTGCACTACTGTTAGTGTTTGTCGAAAGGCCTCTCTCTTTTTTCCCTTTCTTTCTTTCTTTCTCTTTCTCCTCTTTTTCTCTTCGATCCTCTCTGCTTACTCGTACAATCTCTCTTTCACATACCCCACCCTAATGGAGCTACGAACGCGATGTACCTATCTGCAAATGTACACGCGGCGTAAGTGGTTCAACCAATGCAGCCTTGGCCCGCACCGGCGGCGACGCTTTTTGTAGTTCGGTCAGGTTCAAAGAAGTTTGCCGCAATTAACGGCTTCGTAAATTTACATACGTCCGCGATCGAAGGGATCGAAACAACGAAGGGAACCCCCATCCTCGGAATCGGAAGGCAAGGACAATTGCGTTTTGTCGATGAGAAAAACTACATGCTACTGTGTAAGCATCCTGAGAATCTGTTCAGCAGAAAGAATTTATAAAATTTTATTCATGAGATTCCTCTATTTCAGGATTGGGAATTACTCTTATTTTTAATATAATCCAGGAATTCAAGAATCTTTCATTTATCAGGAGAAAAAAGTTGATCTGTGGCATGAGTTATTCCTTGTAACAGTTCAAATTTATATCTGCAAATTAATTCATAAAGATAAATGAAATGAGAAAAATGAGATGAATGTAGAAAGATTTCTTCTTTTCAGGATTGTAAATTACTCTTATTTTTAATATAATCCAGCAATTTGAAAATATTTCATTTTTGTAAAGATTCCCTTTCCTTTCAAGTGCGAAAAAGTTGAGCTGTGGTATCTCGGTTATTGCTGATAAAAAGTCGAAACGTATAGCTGGAAATAAACCAAGGAATTGAGAAAGGTTCTTTCTTTTCAGGGTTGTACATTACTCTTATTCTTAATATAATCCAGTAATTCGAGAATCTTTCCTTTTAAGGGGAAAAAGTTGAGCTGTTGGATCTGAGTTATTCCTTATAACAGTTCAAAATGTATATCTGGAAACGAATTTAGAAAGATAAATAAAATTAATGTAGAAGGATTTCTCCTTTTCAGCATTGTGAATTGCTAATTATTTTTAATATAATCCAGAAATTCGAAAGAGAATCTTTCATTTATCGGGCGAAAAAGTTGAGCTGTGAAGCCTGAATTATTCCTTATAACAGCTCAAAATGTATAGCTGGAAATGAATCCAGAAATTTAGAAAGATTCCTACTTTTCAGGATTGAGAATTATTCTTAATTTTAATATAATCCAGCAATTCGAGCATCCTCCATTTTAAGGGGCAAAAGTTGATCTGTGAAATCTGAGTTATCCCTTATAAAAGCTCAAAATATATAGCTGGAAATGAACTAAGGAATTTATAAAGATTCCCTTTCTTCAGGATTGTGAATTTCTTCTATTTTTAATATAATACAGGAATTAAAGAATCTTTTCTTTGAAGGGGGAAAAGTTGAGCTGTGGTACCTCAGTTATTGTTTATAAAAAGTCAAAACGTATAGCTGGAAATGAACCAAGGAATTGAGAAAGGTTCTTCCTTTTCAGGGTTGTAAATTATTCTTATTTTTGATATAATTCAGAAATTCAAGAATCTTTTATATTATTTTATTTGATTCATTTATTTGTTATAGATAATCCTTCAAAGAATGAAATAAGGCTTTGATCATTAGGATCAAATAACAATTATAAATTCATCCTAAAGAAAAAACTAAATCTTTAAATTACTAGTGTTAAATAAATTATTTTAACCTAAATTATTCTTTTTTATTTTTTGTTCAAGATTTGTAGAAATTAATAATAGATCTATTTATGTTTATTAGTACAAAATACAACCGTTTGTTTACAAATATTATTTTTTAGTTAAAAATTCCAGCAATTCATTGAAAATTCATATATTTTGTTGATAATTTGTCTTTTCTGATTCGAAATGAATCTTCTTGGTTAAAAAATGAACATTTTAATTAAAAGTTCAAATATTTTATTGAATGATTTATTCTGGTTTTGCAATTTTTCAAAAAGATTCATTATTTTAGTTAAAGATTCATCTCTGGTTGAAAATGTAACTATTTTGGTGAAAATTCGTTGCTTTTTGGTTGAGATTTTGTAGTACAAAAGTAATCTTCTCGTTGATTTTTGTCCTTTTTGGTTGAAAACGCAAAGATTTGTATGAAAATTAATATGTTTTTTTTTGAATAAAAGAATCAACTACTTGCTTTGTAGTTTAATTAAATTGTAAAATTCACATTTCATTTAAATCTTTGTAGGTTAGAAATTTATATTTTTGATAAAAAACTCAACCTTTTTTTGAAAGTTTGATTATTTTTACAAAACTAACTATTTTGTTAGCGATCTTTTTTGCTCAAAATTTCAACTATTTTGTTAAAAATTCATCGCTTTTCCTTTAAAGTTCCACTATCTGATGGTAAATATAACTGGATTTAAGTCATTCCAACATGTAAATAGTTGAATTTTCAACCAAAAAAGATAAATTTTTTACTAAATGAAATCACATTTAGTAAAAAATTTATCTTTTTTGGTTGAAAATTCAACTATTTACATGTTGGAATGTCTTAAAATTTTACGGATTCAAAGAGTTTTATATTAAATTCAATATAATATCTGGATTAATTTATTTTAAAGAATTTATTCCACTATTTTCGTGAAAGATTAACCTATTTCCCTTGTTGTGAGAACAATTGGGACTATGAAGACTGATTTTGTTGGTAAACAAAATTTGTACTTCTGATTTAATTAGGTTGCATGTGTCTTATCCGCACTAGTAAACACATATTCATCTACTTATAATGTAATTCCACTTTATTTGTTTACAACAATCTATTTGTCTTATCCGTCCTACCAAACACACATTCATCTACTTACAATATAATTCCAGTGCGTCTGGATACAACAATCTATGTTTTTTATCCGTCCTACCAAACAAACATTCATCTGCTTACAATATAATTCCAGTATGTCTTTACACAATAATCTGTGTGTCTTATCCGTTCTATCAAAAAGAAATTTATCTACTTACAATGTAATTCCACTATGTTTGGTTAAAATAATCCATTTGTCTTATCCGTTCTAACAAATAGATATTTATCTACTTACAAGGCAATTCTAGTGTGCATACAGCAATCTATGTGTCTTATCCGTCCTATCTAATACAGATTCATCTGCATCTGTAAAATATAATTCCAGTTTGTCTGGATACAAGAATTTATATGTGTCTTATCAGTCCTACCAAGGCATGTCCATTTACTCACAATGCCAGTGTGTCTGGATACAGCAATCTATATGTGTCTCATCCGTCCTACCATGGCGAGTTCATCTACTTAAAATTCAAGTGTGACTGGATACAGCAATCTACGTGTCTTATCGGTCCTACCAAACAAACATTCATCTACTTACAATATAATTCCAGTATATCTGGATACAACAATCTGTGTGTCTAATCCGTCCTACCAATCCATGTGCATCTACTTACAATGTAATTCCAGTGTGTCTGGATAAAATCTATGTGGCTTATCTATCTTACTAAGCGCACATTTATCCTCTAAAAATGTTATTCCACTGTGTTTAGTTAAAACAATCTATTTGTCTCATTCGTCCTACGAAACAGACACTTATCCACTTACAATGTAATTATACTGTGATTGGTTAAAATAATCCATTTGTCTTATACATTCTACCAAAAATTCATTTATCTACACTCAATGTAATTGCACTGTGGCTGGTTAAAATAATCTATTTGTCTTATCCGTTCTACCAAACACACATTTATCTAATTTCAATGTAATTGCAGTGTGCCTGGATACAAGAATCTATGTGTCTTATACGTCCAACCAAACACATATTCATCTACTTACAATGTAATTCCACTCTTTTTGGTTAATATAATCTTATCTGTATCTGTACAATGTAATTCCAGTTTGTCTGGATACAAGAATCTATGTGTCTTATCCATCCTACCAAACACACGTTCATTTACTTATAATATAATTCCAGTGTGTCCGGATACAGCAATCTATATGTGTCTCATCTGTCCTACCATGGCGTGTTCATCTACTTACAATTCAAGTGTGACTGGATATAACAATCTACGTGTCTTATCCGTCCTACCAAACAGACATTCATCTACTTTCAATATAATTCCAGTTTCTCTGGATACAAGAATCTATGTGTCTTATCCGTTCTACCAAACACACGTTTATCTACTTATAATACGAGTATAATTCCAGTGCGTCTAGATACAGCATTCTATATGTGTCTCATACGTCCTACCAAGGCATGTTCATCTACTTAAAATTCAAGTGTGTGGGGATATAGCAATCTATGTGTCTTATCTGTCCTACTAAACATACATTCATCTACTTATAATGTAATCCCAGTGTATCTGGATACAACAACCTATATGTGTATCCTCTGTCCTACTAAGCCATGTTGATCTGCTTACAATGCCCGTGTGTCTGGATAAAACAAGCTATGTTTTTTATTCATCCCACCAAACACACATTCATCTACATACAATATAATTTCAGTGTGTCTGGATACAGCAATCTACGTGGCTTATCCATCTTACTAAACGCACATTCATCTAATCACAATGTACGAGGGTAGTTCAATAAGTCCTTAGAATGAAGTATAAAAACAATTTTTTTTGGGTAAATTTTTTTTTATTTTTCAACATAATCTCCTTGGAGCTC
>NC_046662.1:43361432-43368542 GCF_010883055.1 Belonocnema kinseyi | reverse complement strand
CATATATCTAGTCGGGAGTGGTGCTGACTGAAAACAGATGATTTGGAGCGATTCGCGCGCCATCTGTTGGTAATTCTAAGGACTTATTGAACTACCCTCGTAATTCCAGTTTGTCTAGATATAACAATCTATACGTGTCTTATCCGTCGTACAAAACACACATTCATCTACTCTCAATGTAATTTCAGTGTGTCGGAATGCAACAATCATTTATTACGTGAATCTTTCCTTCTACCGAAAAAATGGACCTTTTTCTAAAAAAACTGCGCGCTGTCTATTACTCTCTCGCTGTAAGAGAGTATAGTAGCGAAATGTTAAGAACAGAATTATGTGCCATTATTAAACAATCATTTAGAACTTAAAGTTCCTCCTCTAACAATAACGTTTAGAAACATTCAGAAATAGATTTTATGATGAGGTGAAATTATTTGTCTCGAAATTATTTTAATTATTTAGAAAATCAGGTCAAAATAGCTCCACTACATAACTGACCGTATGAAAACACGAGTTCCCTCCACCTTCTTAACGTTACGTAATAGATTAACGCCTAGAATGAAATTATGTTTCAGGTAGAATTAGAACGGTGTTTACCCGGGGCAAAATCCTAATACCCGGTAATCCTCCTTGCATGTTCTGTCACGAAAAATAGAATTCTAAGACGCTCGAAAAATAGTTCTAAAATGCTTGAAAATTGCAAATACGGAAATGCGTAGGCTTCCGTGAGCATTAAAGAAGCTTTCAGGATATTCTAAAACTCCCTCCGTGCTCTGTCAAACCGAGTTTGCCCGATGATTCCAGAGTACTAAGCGAGCACGTAGCGAGATTTCAAACCAATATTCAGTGTTTCACAAGTTCTCGCTAAAGTGTCTTCAATGCTCGCGGAAGCTTACTTACCGAGTATTGTGATTTTGCCCCGGGTATTTTACTTTGGTTATGCTTCAAATATCCCTCGAACTTGGGGTACGAAAAGCCGAGTTGCTATATTTTTTTTTGTGAATATCGTACTCCAAGTAGCCGCTTCTTCGTACTCCAAGTGGTCGGCACATCATACCCCAAGTGATCACCAGATCGTACCCGAAGTTTTGTAATTTTTGTAATTTTTGTTTCAGGTACCTTGTACCCAAAAATGGCTGTGTCATTCAAACTTTGTGTTTTCTGTGATCAGAGTGGACGAACCCTTAGTCCGAGGCCTACTATTCTTAAAGTGCACTTCCTCTTTTCCGATCAAGATTTCATTCCAAAGCAAACACCGTTCCAATATCAAATTTTTCCACTAATTTAACTTTCTCCACGAGCATAATATATCATGCAGTACTTTTCTCTCAAGTCAATATTATATGCGTGAAAAAATTGGCTTTGCTCAAGCAAGCGAAATCGATTGCTTTCCGCTAATGAAGGAATCGACGGATCGACTTTGTAATTAGCTCTCACCAATCGACCATGTCAATGATACTCTCTCCTACAAACATACACGCTTTTTCTTGATCGAGCTGTCTCTCCTCTCTCTTCTCTCTCTTCTCTATCTTCTCTTTCCCTCTCATTTCTCTTGCTCTCACTTCTCTCTCTCTCTCGCTTCTCTCTCACTTCTTTCTTTCTCTCTCTCTCACTTTCGTTTTTCTACGTCCTTCTCTCTTTCACCGACGTCCTTCGATCTTGGCTCATGCAGCCACGTCGCGGAAAGTAATTACAATAATGAATGTTTATTTTCGCAATCAGCTCATCCGCGGTAGGTAGACGTATCTTTCCGTATTCGAGTTTCTCAACTGAAACCTTCGGGCACTGGTGGTGGTCGACCTTTTTCGTTAATCCTGTCTTGCTTCCTCTCCATCATCCACTTCTGCTTCGTTTGAAAATATACGCCGCTTATCATTTCAGGCACGTTTCCCCTCTCGCGTCACTGACGTTTTTTACTTATTTCTTGCGACTACCGATATACGCTGCTTTTGAATGAGATGCAAGAAAGTGAAATGAATCGTTTTTTCTTCTGCTCTTTTTTCGTAATAGGGTGCTTGCACCGTTTTCGTGTAATGTTTTACTTAATGATACATTGCACACGATGTTGAGGGCCTACGTGAAAAAATTGCTAAGGATTCAATTTCGTGAAAATGAAGTAATAAGAATTGAGGGACGGGTTCTAGAATTAATTTTTTTCGCATTGGTAATTTATTTATAAAGTATTAATCATGTAGATTCGTTTACCCTTCAGGTTTTCTACTATATATTTTGGCAAACTTCACAATCTTTACACCCCATTTTCCTTTTATTAGCCAAATCCAACTAGTTTTCGTTGAAAGTTAAATTTTTTTATTTGAAAAATCTACTTTTATTCTTATAGTTTAGAATATATCTCCTTTCGTTAAAAATTCTATCACTTAGTTTAGAAATTTAATTCTTTCTTTGAAAATTCAACCATATTGTTAAGAAGTCACTTTCGTCGAAAATGGAACTATTTTGGTGAAAATTCTTCTTCATGTTTAAATTTAATTGCTTTTAATGATAAATTATAATATTTCTATCCATATTTAAGTTAAAATTAAATTGTCTGGTTGTAAATTGACTTTTTTTGTAGGAAATTCATTTCTTTTGTAATAAATTGCTCTTTTGAGTTTGAACATTCATATTCTCAGTTGAATATTAAACGTTCTGGTAGAAATGTATCTTTTTTTGTTGGAAGTTAAAGTAATTTTCCAACAATGCATTTATTAGATTCACCTTTCTGGTTGAAAATTTAACTATTTTTTTTAAATTCGTCTTTTGGTAGCATATTACTCTTGTCGGTTAAAAATTAATCTGTCGACTTAAAAATTTAATTATTTAGTTTGAAATTATTTTATTTTCTTCGAACGTCATCTTTTTTGTCATAAATTCAACATTCCCTTTTAACATTCGTCTCTTAAGATAAAAATTACTCTTTTTCGCAGACCCCATCTTTCTTGGTTAACAATTTATCTTTGTTTGAGGAAAATCAGATTCTTTTTTGTAAACGTTAATCTTACTTTTTGGAATTTTTGTTATACGGGAAATGCAGCCTTTTGGATAGACAATTCATCTTTTATTGAAGAAAAGTCATGTTTTATGATTGTAAGTTCATTTATTTTTGTATAAAATTAAGTTTTTTGTTAAAAATCAAACATCATTCTAAAAATCTTCTTTTTGACTCAAAAAATAATTGTTGGGACAAAAATTCACATTTTCGGTCAAAAGTTGAACAATTTTGTTAAAAATTCATTTCATTTAAATTTACCTGTTCAGTTAAAAATTGAATTATTTTGTGGAAAATTTGTCTTTTGGTAGAATTATTGTTCTTGGTTCAAAAATTCCAAAATCTTGTTGAAAATTTAATTATTTTGATGACAGTTTATGTATTTCGTTTAAAAGTCATATTTTTATAGAAAGTTTATTTGTTTTGTTGAAAATTCGACTTTTTAAATAAAAAATAATCTTTTTCGTGGAAAATTTATGATTCTTGGTTAAAAATTCAATTTTGTAGTTTGAAAATTTAACTCCTTGAAATACATTTTCTTGAAAAATTAAATATTTGGGTGAGTTACTTTTTTTTTAATTTGTCCCTTTAGATTGAAAATTCATTTTTATGAGAGAAAAGTCATTTTTCATTGTTGGAAATTAATAAATGGTGAAGATTTAAGTTTTTTGTTGAAAAGTCAACTTTATCTAAAAATTCGTCCGTGTAACTCAGAAATTTTACTTTGCGGGTGATAATTTGATTACTTTTTTGAAAATTTAATTATTGAGTTAACAATTCATGTTTTTGCTTCAAAGCTAAATTGATTGGTTAAAAATTCATCAATTCTGGTGATTTAATTATTTTGTTAAATATTAAAGTTTTGTATTAAAAATTTGTCGATTTGGATTTAAAATTTATTTTTTACGATATAAAAGTCATGGTTTATGCTTTAAAATTCATATATACAGACTGAACATTAACTTTTTTGGTAAAAATTCTCATGTCTTCTAAAAAATTAGACTTTATGGCCTTAAAATTTTAATAGTTGGTTACAAATGTACCTATTTGCTTAAAAATTTATTTTTGGCTGAATTTTAATCTTTCAAAGGATTGCAAAAATTATTCTTTTTCGTTGAAAATTATTTTCTTTGGTTAAAAATTTAACTATATTGTTTAAAATTGTTTTTGTTTTGATAAAAATTAATTTTTTCAACTGAAAATAAAACTGTACCTTTTTTGGCTGAATTATTTTTTCTTTTAGTTGAAAATTTGTCTTTTTGGTAGCAAATAAATCTTCTTGATTTAAAAGTAATATTTTTTGTCCAAACTTTAACTGTTTTACAAATGACAGTTTTTCTCACAAGATTCATCATCCTTATTGAAAATCCACTGCTTCAATTAATAATGCAACTATTTTTTCAATTTATAAAAAATAACTATCTTACGTTTAACATCGTTTAGCCTACGTAAAACTCACAGAAAGTTTTTCTTATAAAAACATATTTTTCTTAAATATTGAACAAAAATGGTAGGTAATTCCAGAAGCCAATTGTAAAGAGAATTTTTTTGCTTATGAAAATTGAATTTTTGTATTTTTCTCAAAATTGGTTCAAGATATCATAAATGAGTAAAAGAACTTTTTTCAGAACTCTCTTAAATCTGCAAAATATTTTTTTGTATCTATTGTTGTTTGCAAGAAAAATTCGAGAATTCGATTTTATGAAAAAAATTCTTCTGGCTACAGAAGTTATTTAGCCCGCATAAAACTCACAATTTTTTTTATCATAATAATACAAATGAAAAAAAAAAAATTGGCAAAAATTAAAAGTGTAGGTTTTTTGAGAAAATCGACTTTTAGTCTATTTTTTTGAATTTTTTGAAAATCCAAGCCAAAACTTCAAATACGCGTAACTGCGTAGAAAATTTTGTTTTCACAAATCGCAAAAATACTTATCGCCTAATTTCCTCTAAAAAGCAGCAAATTTTGTTCCCGAGAGATTTCGCGACTTCAAGGGGAAACAAGGCGAACATATTTTATTTATTTATAATAATATTTTAATATTTATTTAGTTACTGACCAAAAAAACGAATTTTCAACTAAAAAGTTACATCTTCAACCGTGAAAGATAAATTTTCAACAAAATGGTCCAATTTTTAAACAAACATGAATTCTGTACCTCGAAGATTAATTTTCTAGCAAATAGGCTAAATTTTTAGCATAATAAATCAATTTTGAAAAAAATTGTTAAATTTTTAATTGAAGAAATGGATTTTCAACAAGGATGACGAATCTTCAAAGAAGAACTTGAATTTCGAACCAAACAGTTGAATTTTTGGAAACAAAAATATAATTTTCCAACAAAGAAGATTTATTTGATACCGAAGAGACGAATTTTCAACTAAAAGAAAAAATAATTAGAACAAAAAGTCATAGTTTTATTTTCAGTTGGAACAATTTATTTTTAGCATAACAAAAATTGTTTCAAACAATATAATTAAATTTGTAACCAAAGAAATTAATTTTCAACGAGAAAGAATAATTTTTTCAATCCTTTGAAAGGCTGAGATTCTACCAAAAATGGATTTTTAAACAAATAATTACATTTCTAACTCAATATTTAAATTTTTAGGACAAAAAGAGAAATTTTTTAGATGAAATATGAATTTTGACCAAAAAAGTTAATTTTCAATCCGTATAGATAAATTTTAGAGCATAATTCATGACTTTTCTATCGTAAAACATGAATCTCTTATCCAAATCGACAACTTTTTAACACAAAACTTCTATATTTAAGAAAATAATGAAATAACCAGAACAGATGAATTTAAAAAAAAACAGTTTAATTTTCAACCAAAAACATGAATTGTTAATTCAATAAGTAAATTTTTAACAAAGTAGTTGATTTATCATCCGAAAATTAAAATTTTTTAGTCAAAAAGACGAATTTTTATACTAAAGTTCAATTTTCAACAAAAAACTTAATTTAACACCAAAATCGATTAATTTCTAACCATAAAACCAAATTTTTCTCCCACAAAAATGAATTTTTAATCCAAAGGGAGAAATTTTCAGAAAAATGAACTTTCAGCAAAATAGTTGTATTCTTAATCAAGTAATTGAATCATCAAACTAGAAAGATGAATTTTCAACTGAATTGTAAATAAACAAATTAAATCGCCTTGTTTATCCTGTGTCGATAATATTTTGGATTGTGTTATCTATCAGTTTATTTTAATTTATAAAGTAATAACTTTAAATAAACTTTACCCAGAGTACCCTTAATAACGACTCATGTATACGAATGCAAATTGCAACTAAGTAATGAAATTCACGAGATGTAAGTTGCAAACATAATATACGCTTTCCGCCAGTCGGCACTTAAACCGTGAACATAAACGGTTGATATTACGGTCATTTCCTGGGGAGAAAATCTGCCCTTGGATACACCTGCAGCAGTAGCAACAGCAACAGTAACAGTAACAGCAACAGCGTTGAGCAACTATATCATCCTACATCCTCCTCTTTTTCGTCTCTTTACTTTTGCCACCAGATTCCTTCTCAGTCTTTTTTTTTACCTCCTTCTTGAGCTCTCGTAGGGCACGCGTGGGCAGGCGTGAAATACTGCTTCGAAGGCTGTTTTATATGTAGGTAGGACCTTAGGTGAATGAAAAAAAAAGTTCGAAGAGGATGCTGAATACTGAAGAGAATGACGTTAGGGGGTGTGGAGAGCGATTAAAGTACGGACGAAGCGCGCAAGCTTTGGTTTGGCTCTCCGTGATAATTAATTCAGGACATTTCGCACGATAGGCAGTTTATCTGAATGGAAATACTGTAAAGAGCAGCGAAGATTGTGGTCGATGCTGTATTCAATATTTTAAACAACTCGTTTAAATTCTACTTCCCTTAATTAAGAATCTGTTTTATTAATGACTCTAAGGGAATTTGATTTCTATCGGCAAAGTTACACTGTTGAAAATTTCTGGTGGAAACTTCCACTTGATGTATTGGAAGTTTATTTTTGAAACGTAAGGTCATAATGTTGTACGAGGGTAGTTCAATAACTCCTTAGAATGAAGTATAAAAACAATTTTTTTTGGGTAAATTTTTTTTTATTTTTCAACATAATCTCCTTGGAGCTCTATAC
>NC_046662.1:43339163-43361332 GCF_010883055.1 Belonocnema kinseyi | reverse complement strand
CATTTTTTATCTCATATGGAGTTAAACCCTTTAAATGAAAATGTTTGATTACCGCTCTGAACGCGTTTTTTTCCATTTTTCTTAACGAACAATTTTTTTTTTTCAATTAGTTATAAAAATACGTAAACTCAGAAGATGTGGACTGTGACTGCACCATATATCTAGTCGGGAGTGGTGCTGACTGAAAACAGATGATTTGGAGCGATTCGCGCGCCATCTGTTGGTCATTCTAAGGACTTATTGAACTACTCTCGTAGTTTCCAAATGCTCGTATCGGTATGGTATCTCACATGTATTGAAATTTTACAAGAAGAGTCAAGTAGCCAGTAACACTTCTGTATCATACTGGCAGCTGGATATATCGACAAATGTTAAAGGGAAAACTGTTGAAAATAAAGTGGGAATTATTTCTCAGGGCACTTGTTTCATGGAATTCACGGAATTCGTGGAAGTCGCGGAATTCACGGAATGCAAAGAATTTACGGAATTCAAGGAGTACACGAATTTCATAGAATCTAAAGAATTTATTAAATTCACGGAATTCATGGGGAATTTACGGAATTTATGGCATCAATGGAATTCAAGGAATTCATCACGGAATGTACGGAATTCAAGATATTCATGGAATTCTCGGAATTCATAGAATAAATGGAATTCACGGAATTCGTGGAATCCACAGTTTTTACCAGGATCATGAAATTTGCAGAGTTTATGGAACTTGCGTAATTTAAAGAATTTGCGGAATTGGCGAAATTAAAAAAATTCGCGGCATTCAAGTAATTTACCAAATTCATGAAATTCACGAAATTCGCCGAATTAATTAAAGTTTCGAAATGAATCAAATTTGCGGAAATCAGGGAATTTCTCCAATTTACGGAATTTGATAAATATAGGGAATTTACGGAATTCAACGAATTCACGGAATACAAAGAATTGACAGTATTCACGGAATGTACGGAATTCAAGATATTCATGGAATTAACAGAATTTATAGAATTCAAGGAGTTCGTGGAATCCACGGAATTCACAAAAATCATGAAATTTATGGAATTTAAGGAGTTCGTGGAATCCACCGAATTCCTCAAAATAATGAAATTTGCGAAATTCGTGGAATTTACGCAATTTAAATAATTTTCGGAATTCACGTAATTTAAAAAATTTTTGGAAATCAAGTAATTAATGAAATTAGCAAAATTTATGAAATTCAAGAAATTCGAGGAATTCACGATAATTAAGAAATTCATAAAATTTACGGAATTCAATTAAATTCCATGAATTATGTGAATTTCCAAAATTCAGTAAATTCCATTAATTCCATGAATTCTATAAATTTGATGAATTCCTTGAATGCCGTGTATTTCGTGAATTCAATGAATTCCATAAATTCTATGAATTCTATGAACTCTATAAATTTAATAAATTATTGAATTTCGCCAATTCCATGAATTTCGCCAATTCCACGAATTCCGTGAATTTCGCAAATCCAGTGAATTTTGCGATTTCAGTAAATCCTTTGCATTCAATAAATTTCATAAATTCACTGAACCCCTTGAATTCTATGAATTTCTTGAATCCTGCAAATTCTTTGAATTGTATGAATTCATTAAATTCCCTGAATTTCAGGAATTCTTTAAATTTCATGAATTTCGTGAATTATATGAATTCCATCAATTTGATGATCTCCGTGAATTCGGCAAATCCACTGAATTATGTGATTTATGTGAATTTATGAATTTTATGATTTCCTTTAATTACATGAATTCCTTGAATTCTATGGATTCCTTGAATTCTGTCAATTTCTTGAATTCCATTAATTCTGGGAATTTCGCAAATTCAGTTAATATATTTCGTGAAAAAGTCGTCCTTTTTGGTTGCGAATTCTACTGTCTTGTTAAAAATATACATTCAATGTAAAATGTATATTTTGGTGTTGAAAAAATAAATTAAATGTTTCCTGGATGAAAATTTAACTTTTAAAAGCAGTCGTTTTTATTAAAAATGTATTTTTTAGTACAAGTTTAATCTTTCTTGAATAAAAATGCAACTATTTGATAGAAAATTCAACTATTTTGTTAAAAATTCATCCTCTCTGGTTGAAAAAATTCGTCTTTTTGGATTAAAACTTCAATCTTGTTCGTAGAAACTTATTTTTTGTCAAAAAATTCATACTTTGATCTTGAAAAGTTAAGTGAAATCTTTTTAGATGAAAATTTAACTTTTTTTTTGAACTTTTTCTTTTCAAATAAAAATTCATCTGCTTTAAAAGAAATTTAATCTTTTTCGGATAAAAATGCAACTATTCGGTAGAAAATCCAACAATTTGGTTAAAAAGTCATTTTGGTTGTTAAAAATTCGTCTTCTCAGATTTATATTAAATTTTTTTCGTAGAAAATTATTCTTTGTTTCAAAATTCATATTTTAATCGTGAAAAGCCAACTGAAATCTTTTTTAACAGAAAATTCATCTATTTTTTTATTGATCTTTTTTACATAAAAATTCATTATTTAATCTAAAATTCATGTCTTTGGTTGAAAGTTTTACTATTTTTTTTTGAAAACTAACCCTTTTCATTGAAAACTTAACTGCGTAGGTAAAGTTAAGCTGCATTGTTAAAAATTGATTTTATGGTCTCTGATTGAAAATTTAACGGTTTAGTGAAAAAGTCTTCTTTTTTTTGGTTCAAAATTAATTTTTCCGATTTTTTAAAACTGATCTTTGGTGGTTAAAAGCTCTTCGTTACTTGGAAAAAAATAATTCTCTTGAGTTGAAATTACATTTCAATGGGTAAAAATGCATCAGTTTCGTGGAAAATTAACTTTCTGCTGAAGTCATATTTTTTTATTTGAAAATTAAATTTTTGTAGGGAAAATTCGTCTTTTGGCTTGAAGGTTCAACAATTTATATAAACTTTTACTTCTCTCGTCAGTGAAAGTCTTTATTTGTTGAACATCCGTTTTTGTTTTGTTTAAAATCCTTTTTTTGTATAAATTTAATATTTTGTATTGAAATATAAACTGAGAGATAGTAGCAAAGATACTTTTTTGTTTAAAATAAATTAATGAATTCGACAATTTAAACTTTGTATCTGAAATACCGCTTTATTTCGTCTATTAAAGATTCTATGTGAAAACTATTGCAAGATCAAAATGCTCGTATTTGAATATTAATAATTAAGTAAAAAGAAAAATTAGTCAAGGAAAAATCAGGAGCTTGTAGCACATCTAAATATCATTAAAAAAAATTATTTTCGTGTGGAGTCAAAGAAATTTCCTAGCGATCGGCATGGAAATTCGAAGAAAAAAAATTTTTGGACACCCTACTGTACACTTTATAATCAATATTCTTAGGATGAAATATTTTTAGGTGAAATTCCATTAGAAAAAGAAAAATTTTTACGAAATAATCTCTTAATCCATATTTACCTCAGTGGTAAACAATTCCCCGTTTGACAGCAGCTCAGAAAGTTGCGTTTGCATCAAATTTCTAGAAAAGCATTTGCATACATCCTAATGAGACAGATTTAACAAATTAAAATTATACCAATTTGTTTACGAATTAATTAAGCACCTAGATGTAAAATTTAGTTCAAGGTAGATGGTGAGATGAACTGATAAGTTTTCCTTTAATGGGGTTCTGGAGATTATGTTGCTCTAATTTTCATGTGTGTTAATAACCCACACATGCTTTTAAAAAGTTTATTCCATCAAACTTGTAGCATTCTCTTTTAATTTTCAAGAGGACTGTCAGCTTAATCGTACCTTGATCAAGATTAAATTCTGTACGCAGGATGAAAAAGTCTTTGATCCTACAAAACAATTTATCATGGAGTGGTTTATTTTGGTGACAATATGTTTAAATTTAAATGAGGCTGATAGCAGTTAAGGGAAATTTTGAAAATCATGAAAATGTGGGAGATTTAAAAAAAATTGAAAATGCTAGAGAATTTATGTAAGAAACACATTAAGTAACTGTCAATAATAATCAGGAAAGGGGAAATCGAAACGAAATCATTCAGAGACTTGTGGACCGTTTTTAAGCTAAATACGTAATATTGCGCAGTTTTTGCACGTGAGTTTCCGCGCACAGCGTCCTTCTACGACGTTGCTGGTGTTTTTCAGACAAGAAACATAATAGTCTTTTGTCTTACGCGCTGAGAAACTGCCTGAGCCAGCATTTCTTGGAATTACTAAACCATAGGTAACTAAAACGTGGCTCTGGTATAGTCATTATGGAAGTTAGTTCCACAAGTACATATTTCTGAATTTTATAAAGTTTTTTTGAAATCTTTTATGGAATCCAAAAAGATTTTAATAAATTTCTAATGTATTTCAATAATTCAAAGAGATTTTAAAGGAATCATAAGATTTTGAGGAATTTTTTTTATTACAAGGAAGATTCAAAAGCTTTACAAATTTAAAAAAAAATTTAAAGGATTTCGAAGTATTTGAAATAAAATGACGTATTTTTTAAAATTACAAGGAATTTTGAACACCTTTACAACATTATAAGAGATTCCCAAATGTTTTAAAGCATTTAAAATATTCAGGGGATTTTAAGAGATTCCTACGCATTTAAAAAAATTTTTAATTATTTGAAGGGATTCCTAGAATTTTGGAAGATATGAAACGATTTTGTAGGATTTATGAATTTCCAAAATGCTTCACAAGATTTCTGGGAATTTGTAAGATTTCTGAGGATTGCAATAATTTTTAGGGATTTTAAAAGCTCTCAGGGTATTTTAATAACCTTTCCAGGATATTTTAAAATGTTCCAAAGAATTCTCAATTGATTTCAATAACTTTGGAGGAAGTAAAAAGAATTTGCAAGATATCAGGGTATTCTTAAAACTTCCCATGAATTTTTAAGAGTTTTAACAAATTGTTATGGCTTTAAAAAAATGTTAAAGGATTTTAAGTATCTGATGGGATTTTTAACATATTAAACAACTTTGAAATAATTCCACATAATTACAAAAGGTCTGATCTCTTTTTAAATAGCAAGAAGTTTTCAATAGCGTTGAAAAGCTTCAAAGATTTTTGAAAGATTAAATAAAATTTGAAATATTTTAGGCTGATTTAAGGCATTGAAATATTCTGGGGTATTTTAAAAAATTCCAAGAGATTAAAGAAAGGTCAAGGGCTTTTACGATTTAATAATTTTAAGGGATTTGAACAAATTTCCATACGGTTGTAAACAATTTCCTAGAATTTCCGAAGATGCGAAACGATTTTAAATTATCTAAATGTGTTTTCCGAGATTTTCTAGGATATGAGGAAATATCAGATTTCATAGAATTTCATGGGATTTTATAATTTTTCAATAGATTTAAAAGAATTTCCATACAAAAAGTGAGGTATTTCGTAGGTTTTCAAATATTTGAAGAAATTTGTAATTTCAAGAGATTTTAAAATGGATGGATTTTTTTGTAATTAAAAAAATGTATTTCAAAGTATTTTTAATTTACCTTGAATTTCAGGCATTGAATCAAATTCTTTTGAATTCCCTTACATTTTTCTAAACTTATTAAAAATTTACTAAATAAAAAAATCTTTAGTTCCAATATTGATTCACATTAGCTATTTCTTGGATTAGAAATTCAGTCACTTTTTGTCGGTTAAAATAGGCAAATATTTCAAATTGTTTCATTTCATTTGAAAAAGATACTGTATTAAAAATTAGTTAAAGTTCTCGTTTAAAAATGATTTTCGTAGAATTATAAGAAGTTAATTAAGTCGTTCAAACTTTCCTCCATACTTTCCCTCACCTTACTTAAAGGCTTTCCCCTCCTTTTTCTAAATCTTCTGCCCCCTTACTTCTCCCTTTCCTCGCTTCGTCAGGTGACACTCCCCTCCCTTTACTCGTCTTCCCCGAACTCCCTTTCTCTCCCCTACTCACCCCCATTTTTTAAATTATTTTCCTTATTTTCCCGCACTTTCCCCTTCACTTCTCTCATTTTCCTATTTCCTCTACCACATTTCTCTCTCACTTTCCCTACTTCGCTTCTGCTCTTTTATTCTTACACCCTCTACTTCCACCCCTGTTTTCCCTTCACATACCCTATCCACACTTCCTGTTCCTCATAACATCCCCTAACTTTCCTCTTATCACTTTCCCGCTCCTCAATTTCTATGCCTTTACTTTGCCTCTCATTTGCACTCATTCCTTCTCATATTCCCTACTTCCTTTTCCATTTCCAATTACTACTTTTACTTCCCCTCTCTTTATTTACACTTATTTCTCCATAAACCCCCTACTTTTCTCCTGATTTCACTTGACTTTCTGTACTGCCCAAACCGTATTTCACCTCATCTTTTCTGCTCTTCCTTCCTTTATTTTTTCCAACTTTTCCTGCTTCCTAGTTATTTCCCTTACTTACTTCATCTTTGTTTGTATCACGTTCCCTACTTTCCCGCCCCTGATTTCTCCTGACTTCCTCTCCTGTAAAAAAGTAAAAGAGTAAAGGGTTTTTTCCTGGGACTAGAAAACCCTGCCCCCCCCCCCATGAAACATGCCACAACATTTCATTTGTGCCCCCCCCTTCTCCTCAACGATGTAATGTAGCCTTTTGGTATTATGCTTAAAAACATGATAGACGTTTTCAAAATAAAAAAAAGTTTTTTCAATATGACTTATTGTCTAGAAATAAATAAAACAATATTTTTATATAATACCGAATGCTTTTCCAATATTTTTTCTTTTCATAGAAATATTGAAGTTAATTATTTTAAGTACTATTGAGAAATCACTAATTAAAAAATTTGTCAATACCATTAAGAATGCAAAAATAATATTGATAATGTAATATTATTAATAATATCATATTAACAGTAATAGAATATAAAAATTTAAAGTAACTATTTATGTTAAAAATTGTTGAACAATTGAGTTCGAGCTTAAATTAAATTTTAAATATTTGTAACAAAAGTATCATCATTTTGTTCTTAAATCTATGTAAATCTAATTTTTATACGATTATTGAGAAATTAAAAAAAAAATTGAATGTCTTAGATGTGTCAAAAAAAACAATCTAAATAATTTGAAGAAACTTATTTTATTTTATAGGATTTTACAAAATATTAATAAATATTTGAGTTTTGCAAAAAGAAGTTGAGGAATTTTAGAAGTTTGGAAGAAATAAAGAAATATTTGATTAATTTCTGAAAATTTTTCCACGTTTCTAAATATTTCTAATCTGTTTAAAACGTCCTAAATTTCTAAAAATATTTTTAGTTGACTCAAATTTATCTTCAAATATGTAAAATCATTGAAAATGTTAAAAAAATGTCGTATAACATTCTAAAGTTACCAAAGTAATTAATTAAAATCTGATTAATGTGTTGAAACTTTTCAAACTTTTTTAAAGCTTCTCAAGTTTTTTTCTTTAAAAATCTTTTAAAGTTTAGAATTTTTTTTGAATTTCCTTAATTCTTATTTATATTTCTAAAATTTTCTCAATTTTGTTTTATTCCTCAGTCTTACGAAATTAAAAAAAATTTGCTTAAAAATTTCTGAAGGAATTTCGTTCTTTAGTTTTTTTCAGACTTTCTGAACCTTTTGACCTGTAAAAATTAATGTGTAAGAAATTTAAATTAGATTGAAATCAAATTAGGAATCCGTTTTAACGTACAATAATCAAGTTAATGTATAGAATTCCTGACAATAAAACCAAGAATTCAACGACCAAATTTGGATGACCACCATAAAATGCTCGTATTGCAATTTGAAAAAAAAGATTCTCTCAACAAAAAAAAATTCTAAAAAAGAAAAAACATTTAAAAAAAAATATGGAGAACAAGAAAAAAGAGGAAAGAATAATGAGAAGGCAAATAACCAAATCGCCTTCCTTCTTTTTTTTTTAAATTTATTTATTTTTATTTTCCTTAATTTTTTCGAAATTCTGGAAAATTAGAAAAATTTCCTTAAAATCTTTCATATTTTACTTCCGCAGTTTTCGAAACCTTTTGAAATGTTTAAAAATATTTTGAAATAATCTCTTAAAATTATATTTTCAAAATAAAAAATCATTTAAATTTTTCCTAGGCACCTAAAGAATAATTTTTCATTTTTAAAATTCAATCTTTTTTAAAATTCTGAATACTACTGAAACATAGTTAAAGAATTTTATTTTAAAATCGTGTACTCTTTTTAAAAATTTAAGGAGATGAATAAAAATGTTTTGTAATCTTTTACAATTTTGTTTTAAAATTAATTGAAGAACGATATTTAAAATTTTTCCATGAATCTTAAGAAATTTCTTTTCATTCTCTTGACACCCTGCAAAATTCAGTTTACCTAAAATTTGTTTAAATCCTAAAAAATTAAAAAAATTGCCTTCACGTCTTCCATATTATTTATCGACAAGTTGTTAAATCTTCCAAACATAAAATTATTCTTCGAAAATAAGAACTGAACAATTTAAAATTTTCCCAGAAATCACGAGAAAAAGTTTAATCCTGAAATCTTTCATAATTATTAAAAAGCTTCTAATTTTTACCTAATTCTTCGAAATAAGTTTTGTCTATAACTTAATTTTTTCATCTCTTTAAAAATGTCAATAGGCTTACAAATTATAGCTTGGTAGAAAAATTTCAAGGACATAATTATTTTCTATTATTGAACAATAATTTAAAGATAAAATTTCCTCTTCTATAAATAACCCTTTGAAACATTTGGAAATAAATTTTATGACAAAGTAAAATTATTTATTTATAAATTTTGATAAGCAAAGTCGACAATGCACAAAATTCATAAATATGATCAGGAAATTTTGAAAATGATGTTCTATGACCTCCCTGTACTCTCACTGTTCGACTAATTCTTGAAATATACAAATTGTATATTAGCATATACCATACTCTTATTGTAAAAGTTTCTTAAATCGATTACGATTTACTTAATGATTGATCAAGAGCCTTTCATTAAATGCAATCAATTTGAACCAATCTTTAATGTTATAATTACTATACTTTCTTGCAATCTAGTTTTATCTGCCAATTTTTCATCAAGTTTAGATTAAAGATAGGCTACTATGCGGCAACCAAGGTGCGTTCATAGTGGCGTTCGGGATGTGAGTATAGCGAGTCGCCTCGTTAATTAACTGCATGGAACTCGAGCGTCGCTGAAGCTGATCGTGCAATTATTTATTAGCGTGCCGGGCCTTTTCCTCTAAGCATCTAACCATGCACTGGAAACGGTCTAAAAACTTATATAGTTCTTCGTTTTTGCGAAATTTCAATCGCCACAGATCATCTAGTTTTCCGCGAAAAACTTTCCTTTTCCGTTTCTAGTAAAGAAACCTTCTAGACAGTACACGTGTCTATTGTACTCGTTTTAATCGAGTTTCTTGGTCTTTTTATCTCTCATATTTAATTTCTCTTCTGGGAGCGTCCACAGAATAGGCGACGCTCTAAACGAGCATCCGTCTGAAGAAGTATCCGTCATACAAAAAAAAGAAAAATATTTTCAGAAGACATATAGATTTTGCGTCCGCATGACTGAGCGACAGATAAATGAAAAATTGGGAATCGAGAGACACCCTCTCGATTCTGAATTTATTCAATTGATAATATAAATTACACAAAATTCCTTGCCTTCTGCTCTCAAGCAGGATAGCCTCCCTCATACGATGGAAATTAATAGTTCAATTAGGTTTATAAATCTCTTAATCCCTGAACCCTGGCACACATTTCAGGGGTTTAATAGGGTTCGGCCGCGTACATCACTTGATCATGATTATTATTAACTTTTCTTTATTATTATTATTGCAATTTATTATCCCTATTTTGTAAGCGAATAGGAATACAAGAATTAGTATAGATATATACCCCACGCATTTTAGAGAGTCATGAGCCTTATCAAATCACTTTTTTTAGATCTTCGGTGTATAATTTCGTTCAATTGTTTGTCGAAGTCCGCAAGTCCAATTCTCAATGAATGCATTTTGTCAGAGTCAATCTGTTTTCCTTTTATAAGTTCCAATGGAAAATTTTCTGAGTTAACTTTATTCAGAGTTTCATTAATGTTAAATTCGGTCTTTGTAGTTAGAATCTCATCCACGTCGATTTTATCGTCACGTTTAGTTGTTGCTTTGAAGATTATGTAATTAGTAGTTTGCAATACAGTCGTTGGCTAAATGTATTGCAAAATTGCCTTTTATCTGAATTTTCCGTCAATAATCTTTCGAGCATAAAATGTACAAAGTTGCTTGCTCATTGGCTATTGCTATCTAATCTTAATTTTTTTTCATTGTATCCACAAAATGTTAGTTATCTTAAGTATTTTGGTTTCGTATTTTGGTGAATTCCTTTATGCATTAATTTTATTAAACATTTATCTCTTATCTGAGCGGAATAATCTGGATTTCGTCGCTTACTTATTTTATAATTACCCGACACTTTCATAATTTCTATTTCAAGCTTGTCTACTGCAATAACCATAGCTTGCATTTTGTCTAATAGAAAATATTTTTCGTCAATTTCTGCTTTGATTAGCATTATTAGCATTATTAGCAATAGCATTATTTATTCCTGATAATCCTTTTTCTAACGCTGAATCATATTCTAGTACCTTAGTTGCATTTACAAGGTTACTAAAACTATTGTTGATATAAGTGTGTCAAATTCTTTTCCATCATCTGCTAAAATCTCTAATGGTTTTCCAAAATATTTTATATAGTTAGACCAGAGAGCTTAAATTACTGAGCTGGTTGATTTGTCTTCCAGGGGTGTTATTATTGTTTATCGTGTTAGGTAGTCTTCTAATACTTATATATATTTATTACCATTTTTGGTTTCTTTATATGGCCCCATTAAGTTTAATGATCTTTTTTCATTAGGTTTTTGTGGACTATCAGGGCTCGTGTATTTGTAAACATTTCTTGTGTTTTTATTTATTTGACATTGAATACAAGTTTTAATAAAATTTTTAACATCATTAGTAATATTGGGCTAATTATGTTTTCGTCTGATTTTCTGAAAGGTTTCTCATTGCCGATTAAGAGAAGTGTTGGTCTCTCTTTCTCCAAACAGGATTCGTAGTCTATTATACAAATCCTCCTAGTTGACAGCACGAACTATTCTTATTCAGCCCGCTGCTCGTCCTTTTAGATTTTGAGCAATGATGCCTGTTCATAATCCCTGTTTTTATTATTTCCAGAACCTTCTAAGTTATCTAATCGTGCAGTGATTATCTCTAATTGTGACATTATTAAAATTAAAGCATCATTTGATGAAGTTACAGTGGGAAATGCAGATCGTGGAAGTTTTTTTGTATCAAATACTAAACTGTCACATGTCAGAGAGCTTGAAAAATGTAATTAAATACCTTTTCGGTTTCTGTAATAGTTCCAAATACCAGCCAGTATCTAGTCTTCAGGATCGACGAATCACTTTAGTAACTTCACATTTATGTTCTCACTTCACTTATCACTTTGCGTAATTTATTGAAAAATACCTCAGGCAGTGTTAGTAATGCTGTTTGTGTATTTGAACCATATTACTTTTTATTTCTGTATTTTTTTGTTTCGAAGTACGTTCTTTTTCCGAGATGTCGCCAAGTTGATATCCCAGACCGCTGCCACCAATCTGTCGTCGAGTGACTGAGCGACAGATAAATTTAAATCTGGGAATCGAGAGCAATCCTCTCGATACTGAGTTTATTCAATTGAAAATTTAAATTATACAAAATTCCTTTCCTTCTGCCAAGGGAGATGACTTTACAACCAAACTTTTGAATTTTCAACAACAAAGTTTTAGTTCAGCGAAAAGAGATAAATTTTGAACCAAAAACCATGAGTTTTCTACTATTGAAGATTAATTTTCTATCCAAAAGAATCAATTTACAAAAAAAGTTCAATTTTAGACCACAAAAGCTGAATATAACAAAATAGTTGTTCACGTTCAGCCAAGAGATATGAACTTTCAACTAAGAACCATAACTTTTCTGTTATGAAAGATGAATTTTCAACCAAACATTTGAATTTTTAAGTTAAAAGACTACTCTTTTAGAAGACAATTAGATATTCAATGCGAAAAATTGAATTTTCATAAAAAAAATTTCACTTTCAACCAAGAAGATTCAACCATAAAGATTCAATCAAGAACAATGACTTTTATTCTATGAAAAGTTAATCTTTAACCAAATAGTATAATTTTTAAGCCAGAATACTATTTTTTAGAATACAGTTAGATTTTTAACCAAAAAAGTCAAATTTTAGATATTGAATTCTTAAGTTTTTGTTCTTAGTCGTAAAAACAACATTAAAAATAAAAATATTAATTTTTTTTGAAAAAACGACACAAGGTGTGAACTAACATTGACAGACAAAAGTTGTTCGCCTAAAAGGATCTATACATTTATTATTAATCATTTTCCGATAGGATGAGTAGAAGTTTCGACAAAAAAGTTTATGTTCAGCCAAGAGAGATGAATTTTCAACTCAGCTCAATGACTTTTCAACCATAAAAGATGAATTTTTAATGCAAATGGGCAATTCCTCATCAAGACAGTTAAATTTTAACCTAAAAAATGTGATTTTAACGAAATAGTTGTATTAGCACTAAAATAAGTAAACTTTTAACAAAATACTTGAATTTTCAAGCAAATAACTGAATAAATTAAATTTTTGACCACAAAAGGTGATCTTAACAGAATAGTTGTATTAACAAAAAAATAAGTAACATTTTCACAAAATAGATTCAAAAAGCATGCATATTTTTTAACGAAATAGACCAATTTTTAATAAAATAGTTGACTTTTTATGCTAAAACATCGAACGTTTTAAAAAATAGTTTACTTTTAAACCAGAGAAGAATAATTTTCACAAGAAAGTTATTTTTTGATCAAGAAACATGAATTGTCAACTAAAAAATATCAATTAAAAAAAAAACATTAATTGGTTACTAAGTAGTTCAAGTTTCAACTTCTAAAGTAAACATTTATAACTAAAAATGAAATAGCTGCATTTTGAGATAAATTTTTATTTATTATTAACCTATTAGTTTAAGTTAACATTGAAAGTCCGAAATTTTTTACAAAAGTGTTTGTAAAATGAGTAAAGAGGAACAAACATGTAATTTTCGGGCAAAATATTTGAATTTTCAACTAAAATGATGAATCTTCAATAAACAAAAAAATGCATTTTTAACAAAGAGATCAGTTTTAAAATAAAATGATAATTCTTAAAAAAAGCAGATTTACAATAAAAAAATTCTATATTCAACCTGATACGTGAATTATCAACCAAACTCAATGATTTCCGAAACAAAAATATAATGAGAGACATTTATACAAAAAAAAGAAAAAATTAACAAAAAAACTTTAACCAAAAAAAGCAATAAATAAAATAATTGTTTGGTAATGTAACAATTTGGTTGAAGTATCATGTCTTTAGTGGAAGATCTAATTATTTTCTTAAAAATTTTTTTTTCTTTTTGTTGAAAATTGCCTTTTAAACTAAAACCGTAACTGAATTCCATTTTAGGTTGAATATTAATATTTTTCAGTTGAAAATTAATCTATTACGTAGAAAATTCTTCTTTTTGGTTTGGCCATTTAAAAATTTTGCAAAGAAGTCATCCTCTTGACACTTTAGTAATTATGAGCGTTTCAAAATAACTGATGCATCCTTTGAAATCCTTTGTACTGATTAAATTAGTTTAATTGTTATTAATTGAGATTTAGAGAGTATAAATTCATAAAAATTATATTATTATTAGAATAAATTGATATTATCAAAATTAAAAAAAGGTAGGCTCTGCCTCTAAGACTATTTAATTTCCTTTTTCATCTATTAGAATATAACAGGCTTGACGTTTGAACTTGAAGACGATTTGTTTCTAATCTTCTCTCGTTGTCTGCAACATTCTCAGACATGTTATAGATTAAAGTGGTATCACACCATAAGCTATTTTCGATAAAAAAAATTGAAAATTGAATCACGTTTATCGCTCCTAAGGATCGTGAAACTAAAGGTTGAAATTGCCCTGTCCGTTTAACCTCGACAGCCAATGTCGATCATTTAGAATCGATCTACGATCGACGTTTCTCCGGGTCATGAAAGTTCACATTTTATAATCTGTACTTTTAAGATTGGGTTCTTATTGTAACATTTTGCTGAATTCGTAAAAGTTGCGAGAGGTTAGTGAACCGAGACAATGATTCAGCTGTAAATTCACATATCACAATACATCAGAACAAAAAGAAATTAATTTTTTTAATTGGAAAGCGAATCGTTTCTTTATAATCAGAGATAGAGTCAGTTTGATAGTTGACCTATATTATGAAATAAAATTACACAATTTAAATTCCTAAATTTAATGATTGGTAGAAACTTTTTTAATGAGGATGTTATATGAAATGAGATAATAAGTTTTTCGATTCTTTAGTAGCTCATTAACATATTCCAAGAAAGAATTTTTGATGGATTGAGAAACTTGTTTTTATTTTTTAATTAAGCGTGAATATGGCATTCGCTCGCGGCATTTTTCGTCAAACGCATAGATTGTCTACATTTGTGTGACGTCATTCTTCGCGGGAATATTCAAACTTCCTTATCCATGCAATTCTTCTTAATCAAATCCAAAAAAAAAGAAAAAAAAACAAGTGACTCAGATCAATCGTATGTTTTATCTACAACAATAAAACCCGTGAAGCCTTTAAGAACCTGCAATTACGTCGCAAAGTGTTACAATTGTAAATCTTGGGACACTCCATATCATCGAAAAAACAACCGAAACGCCACCCCTAAACATACGTGAAGAAGTGAAACAAGCAAAAAAAGATTTATAATCCGAAAAATCTAAGGATAAATATGAGCTGGCCATCGAGAAATTCGAGAAAGGAAGAAAAAACACAGCAAAATTTGAATTCATGATGTTATGACCAGTTTTTAGCTAAAAATTAACCATCATTATTATCAAAAACCACTCACTCATGAGGACGTTCTCGCGCCATTTCGGAAAAGAGCTATCCAACGCTCACTTTTTGGGGTCTTTCCAGGCTCATACTATGGTGGTTGCGAATAACATATCATACATCACTCAAATAACAATCACTTCTGAGGACTTTTTTGCACAATTTCGGCAAAGGGATATCCAATGCTTACTTTTCTGGGAGCTATACAGACTCATGACATGGGGATTTCGAATAATATATCGTACAGCACTCGTATGAATACACACATCTAAACATCCTGTGAATATTTAGCTCCTATGTAATCTCGTATCGACGTTCAGTCGACGGAAGGATTGATTAGGTTTTAAATCATTACACAAGTCGTATGGCTTTTCTAGAAAATGGAATTTTTTATTTTGCGAACAATGTTTTCGATGGATAAAACCAGAACCGTTTTTTAAAAATGGTTGGTTAATAAACTCGTCCTTTCTTTTTAGGCCTTAAAAAGGTGTGTTAAGCGCAATCCAATCAGATAATTTCTTTTGAAAGTCATCGTGTCTACAAAATAGAACAATGACGACGACAGACAGACACGGAAGCAAGATAAATTCTTTCTAAATCATTGAGCCTGGATACGTTGAGATTTGATGAAATCTGTAAAAGTTAATTTCACATAAAACCAATAACTTCTCCTTTTGATAAGAATGGAAAAATGAATAATATTGGATTTGGATTGTGTAATTTTGAACGCTTCGCGTTTGAATTTTACGTGGTGTTATTCCATGTTTATGATTTCGTAGCCCCAGGCAGGAACGCTTATAGTTTTGACCGGATGTCTAGGGAGAGGAAGTAAGGGGAAACGATGGAAGGGAAAGTGAGGGAAAATGAGGGAAGGGGAAGTAGGCAGATTAAGGGAAAATTAGGGGAGGAGACGTAGTAGTAGTCAGATAAATTAAGGGAGGGAAGGTAGGGGAAATTAGCTGAAAGGAAGTAAGGGGAAGTGAGGGGAAATTATGGAGGGAAAGTAGTAGTATGACTTTTACACCATGAAAGAGAGAGATCAATTTTAAACCAAGAAAAATGACTTTTATATTATGAAAGATAAATTTTCAAATGAATATTAAATTTCAAAGCTAAAATAACTTTTTTTTAGAAGAGCCCTAAGACTTTTAAGCCAAACTTTGAATTTTTGAAAAGAAAGTTCACGTTCAACCAAGAGAGATCAATTTTCAATCCAAAAGACAGAATTTTTAACAAAGCAGTTCAATTTTCGACCACAAAAGCTGGTTTTAAGAAAATAATTGTATTAGCAACAAAATAAGTAAACAAGCGGAGGAATTTTCAACAAAATAATGGAATTTTCAATAAATTTGTTAAATTTTTTAGCCCAAAGACTATTTTTTTTTTAAAGACAGATTTTTAATCCAAAAAATTGAATTTTCGAAAGAAAAGTTTTATGTTAAGCCAAAAGAGATAAATTTCTGATCAAGAAAAATGACTTTTCTACCATGAAAGATGAATTTTCAAGCAAAGGGTTGAATTCTTAAGGCAAACTCCGAGAAGATTAATTTTCTATCAACAGATGAATATTCAAGAAAACACTTGAATTTTCAAGAAAGCACTTGAATTTTCAATAAAGCACATGAATTTTCAACCAGGAATCATGACTTTTTTACCATAAAAGGTGAATTTTCATTCCAAAATGAGGAAATTTGAACAAAAATGTTAAATTTTTTACCACAAAAGGTGATTTTAATAGAATAGTACATCTTCGAATAGTCAGATTTGGATTGTTTAATTTTGAACGATTCGTGTTTGAATTTTTCGTGGTATTATTCCATTTTTAGTATTTCGTAGCCCCAGGAAGTAACCCCCATAGTTTTGACTGGATTTCCAAGGAGGGGAAGTGAGGGGAAATAATGGAAGGGAAGTGAGAGAAAATGAGGGAAGGGGAATTAGGTAAATTGAGGCGATATTAGGGGAAGAGACGTAGTAGAAGTCAGATAAATTAGGGGAGGGAAGTTAGGGGAAACGAGGGAAGTAGAATTAAGAGAAAGTGAGGGGAAATCATGGAGGGAAAGTAGGGTAATCGATAAAAAAGAAGGAAGCGAACTAGTGGAAGTGATAGGTAATGATGTGCTGGGAAGTGAGGGGAAATCATCGGAAAGTAAGAGGCGAATAAGGGGAAGTGATGGGTAATAAGGGTGGAGAAGTGAGGGGAAGTGAATATGGGGAAGCGAGAAAGGGGAAACTAGTGTCATAAGAAGTTGGGTAAGGATGTGCGAAGGGTTTCCGGGGTTGCCTCGCACTAGCCTCGTTACTAGTTCGGTACTCTCATAACGTAAACAATTTGGGCCTCCTGAACAGTTTCCAACGAAAAGCATGATATTGCGCAATATACTCGATTGAGTACTCGCGCATTGCGGACGTTCCAAGGCAAAACTCGCAACTGTATCTCGTCCTTTCCCCTAAAAAACTGCTTGGGCAGGCAATTCGAGGAATTACAAAACCGGACCGGCTACTATGGGACCTAGAGTGTATTTAATTTTTCAAGGTCGTAAATTTTCCGCTTAGGAAATGTGTAGGTCTTGAATGGAAAATCTGAATAGTCGGTTAAACAAAGTGAGGTTTCATGTTTGAAAGAGTGCCACCCTGATATTTTCTAGATACAGTTGAATTATTTTGATGCAGATCGCCTGTAGCCGAGCTTCTCATTTGTTGATGACCTAGTTTCTTTCGAGGATATCGCGGAATTTTACGAGATGATTGCGCTGTCCCTGGTGCGGAAAATGGACAATCATCGGTTGCGAAACTGGAGAAACGCGGTTTGTTGTGGGTCGCCGCGCCAGTTGACGCCAAGGAAGCGGGTCGGGCTATTTTCAGGCGAGGAAAAAGGAAGTGAGGCGGGAGATGGGGTCGAGTCAGTGGAGGCGAGTTCGGGTCAAGTCGCTTTACTTTTTCGAGTCACCCACGCCGCCCCATTCTGGCCAGTAGCCAAAGCGCATATTCGCAATTTCAAAATGCGTTTGTTTCAAATCACACAAGAAATGAAAAATAAAAAGCTGAAAAAGCGCTAATTTCTGGAAAATGTTACAAATTTCATTTTTAACTTTAAAATATTTGGCGAGATAATAATTATTTATGGAGACTGATTTTCGGTCAGAGTAGCTTATTATTAACCTTAGTAGTTTAGTGGTGAAAGCATCAAAGTCGCTTTTTAGCTTAGTAGGAAGCTTCTTAGCTTAGTAGTAAGCTTAGTAGCTTGGCGGTAAAAACATCAGCGTAGCATAGCAGTAAGCTTAGCAGCTTAGTGGTAAAAGAATTTGACCGAAAATCAGCCTGCGTGATTTTCGATTCACACCGAAGCTAAGAGAATCTTCTTTCTGTGCTATCTATGTATAATGTTTAATTATTACAAAAATTTGTAATATTTACTATTACAAAATAACCAGTTGATTGAAAAAATTTAACATCTTGATTATTCAACCTCTTTGGTCGATACCATTTAACACCAAAATTAACTTTTTTTCTTCTTTTCCTTTATTTTTCGCGCTTAAATGCGAACTGAATTGATGGAACCAATTAAAAAATCCTACCATTTTGGGTTGAAGGTTAATTCTTTTTTACTGAAAAGTCTGCTAGTATATTTCTGGTTCAGAATTCATCGCTCTTAGGTTACAATTTACTTAACTCATGTTTTTTATTCGAAAATTCATCTGTTTTATTGAATATTCTTCTTTTCGCCTAGAACGTGCGTCATTTTGGATTGAAAATTTGTCTTTTCGTAGAAAAGTAATATTTTTTGGTTAAAAGTTCTTTTATTGATTTAAAAATTTACTATTATATATTTTGATTTAGAGTCTATCTAAGTTCAAAGTTTACCTGTTGCGTTAAAGGTTAATCTTTTTGGATAGAAAATTCGTCTTTTCATAATTAAAATTCGTCTTTTAGTTGAAAATTTCTATTTTTTGGTGAAAAATTAAACTGGTTTGTTAAAAATTCGTTCTTTTGTATTAAAAATTTACCTTTTCGATAGAAAAACAATATTTTTAAATAAAAATTCAATTGTTTCCTAAATGATTTGTCTTTTTGGCTTACAAATTTAAATGCAACTGTTTAAGTGGAAATGATTATTTTTTTGTATTCGAAACTCTGCTGTTCCTTCAAAGTTTAATTATTTTTGTTTAAAGTCAACTATTTTGTTAAAAGTCATTACTTTGTTTGAAAATTTTAAATTTTTGTTAGACATTTAACAATCCTGTTGTTTTTTTCTTTCTTTGTTGAAAACTATTTTTTTTGTACAGATGGTTGAAAATTGGTCTCTTTGGGTTCAAAATTCATCTCTTTTTGCAAATAAATTTTCTTATTCAAAATTCATCTCATTTGTTTGAAATTTTAACTATTTGGCTATAAATAGGACCTTTTGCTTGACAATAATTAAAAAAAAATTATAACCAATTGGTTCAAAATGAAATTTTTTGTTAAAAATTCATATTTTCATATTAAAAATATAACTGTTTTAAAAAGAAATTTGCCTTTTAGTTCAAAGATTCAACAAACTGGATGATTTTTCTTCTTTATTGGTTAAAAATTCGTTTTTTTCTTGATAGAAATAGTTGAAAATTCGTCTCTTTAAGTTAAAAACTCCACTCTTTTCGTAGAAATTTCTTTTTTTTTTGTTAAAAATTCAAACCTCTTTTCAGAAAGTTCATCTTTCTTGGTTGAAAATTAACTATTTGGTTGAAAATGAATTTTTTTCTTGAAAATTTATCTCTTTGGCTTGAAAGTTATAATTATTTGTTTATGAATGGAATCTTTTGTTTGACCGTAATTTTTTATTTGAACTATTTTGTTGCAAATTAATCTTTCTTGTTTAAGGATTCACAAATTTTGTTGAAATTTGACTTTTTGGGTTGAAAATGGAGTTTTTTTGTTAAACATTAATTTGTTTGGGTAAAAAATTCAAATTCTTGATAGAAGAATCGTCTTTGCGCCTTAAAATGTTAACAGTTTCGTAGGAAATTCAACTATTTCATTGACAATTCGACTGTTTGGTTAGAAATAAAATTGTTTTTTTGAAAGATTATATTTTCGGGTTAAAAGTATAACGATCTTGCAAACAAATCATCTTTTCAGTTTTAAAATTTAACGATAATATAATTGTTTGGATAAATATTGAACTATTTTTATAAAAATGTAATAGATTTCGATTTGAAATCTTAGAATTATTGTACCTACTCTCATTTTATTTTAAAGAATTTGCACGATTGGAACCCGAGATATCTCTTTTTATAAAAAAGGTCAATTTTTCACCAAAAATAGGATAGGTATATTTTGGATTAAAAAAATTAGTTCTTATAAAAAAACGAATTTTCATCATAATACTCGAACATTCATGCAAGAAAATTAATTTGTTACCGAAAAAAAAAAATTTTTCTACTCAAAATATATAGTTGAATTTTCAATCAAGAAAATGTCTTTTAAACCAAGCTGCTAAATTTTCTACAAAGTAGATTAACTTTTCTCTAAATAGTTGAATTTTCAAAGAAAAACGAGAATTCTTAATGAAGACGAAATTTGGTACTGAAAAAAATGTTTAAAAAAATGAAATTCATGGATTTTCAAACAAGTAGTCAAATTTTTTATTAAAGAAGATAGATTTTTAGTTAGTTGAAAAATCATTTATAAACCAAAAAACAAGGATTTTTCAACAGAATAGTAGAAAACTATTTTCAGTACCTACTTAAATTACTCAGAATCAACTCGAATAATAGTGGATTAAAAATCTTTTTTAATTCCAAGTTTTTGTTGAAAATTCATCCATTTTGGTTTAAAATAACCTTTTTATGAAAATTTTTCTTCTGTAGGTTTAAGTAGAATTTTTTTTATAAATAATTTGACTGTTTGCTTAAAAACTCAACACTTGTTGAAAATTCACCTCTTCCAGTAGAAAGATAATTTGCACTGTTATTTTTTTAAATATTCTATCTAAATGCTTCTGAGTGAATATAGATTCACTTCAAATCATGGATCTTAATTTTTTATTTATTTGCAACATATTTTTTCATTATACACCATTCAAATTCAGAAGTAAATAATTTGGCTGAGATTAAGGAATAAAGTTGATATTCCAAGAGAATACTGATGACCTCGCTTCCTGATTAGATTTAAAACCTTAGCTGTTTTGGAAACATTCTGCATGATCGAGATCTTTCGATATATCCAGGAATGCCGGGAGATCCTCTTGAATCGACAAATTGCGTGGGTGCGAGATGAGATCTGGCGAAGTTCCAGGACTCGTGGGAGGTTTGACCAGGCTTGATAGACTGACCTCAGCCTCTGACCTCACCCGAAATAACCTCTCTTCCTCTGCATCTTCCTTTCCGTGAAAACGAACCCAGCCTGGTTTCTATTTCAGAGTTTCTCCTTCACGCACTGCGAACTTTCTTGCTCGCGAAACTTTCTGCACCCACGCCTTCATTCAAATCTAGTGCATTTCCAAAGTTCTCCATAAAATGTTCCACAAATGGTATCGAAACTGGTAGCCAGTTGGTCCATTTTTCAGTGGACGAAAAAGGGAATAAGAACTTTCATTGAAGATTAAAATCCTACACGATAAAAAAAATTGAGCTGTGACAGGGATATTATTCCTTATTATAGCTAAACATTTAGGTGAAAACGAACGAAAGAATTTAGAAAGATCTTACTGTTGTGGTTAAAATTGATTTTACAATTAACAAAAAATTAATAAAAATGTTAAACTTCTGACAATTAGCAAAATGGGCTCACTCCAAAATTGAGGAGTTCTGGACAAGAAGGCGACAGGCGCTCGAGGGCGAGTAAAAGCATTGTCCAGGCTGTGACGTCAGGTAACAAAAGTGAAATTAACTAACGAAATCAACTAATTAACAAATTTCTTTTTAAGTTTTATTCGTCACACTCTAGCGGAGGCTACAGTGTCCAAAAAGGGTCAAAAGTTAATTTCTAATGTTTTTTTTAATCCGAATGAAAAACTACGTTTTTAGACTTTAACATTAAAAAAGTGAGCAAGGAAGTTTGAGCTACGACAAACTTCAAGCGAACGAATTTTCCGCCAATGTATTGGCCACCTTTTTGGAAAATCTCAATTCGATTTGATTTTTAGTTCCATAATTACAGCGAGTTTATTACGAGCTCGCGACGCACAGTGGGGTGAAATCGGAAAACGAGGTTCAAAATGACATTTAGAACGCAATTATGCACCGATTTTAGAATTTTTTTTTTTTGAAAAATTCAGA